>NW_027397073.1:20391110-20405749 GCF_003265705.2 Callorhinus ursinus
AGGATATTGGTCTGTAATTCTCCTTTTTGATGGGGTCTTTGTCTGGTGTTGGGATCAAGGTAATGGTGGCCTCATAAAATGAGTTTGGAAGTTTTCCTTCCATTTCTATTTTTTGGAACAGTTTCAGGAGAATAGGTATTAATTCTTCTTTTATGTTTTGTAGAATTCCCCTGGGAAGCCATCTGGCCCTGGGCTTTTGTTTCTTGGGAGATTTTTGATGACTGCTTCAATTTCCTTAGTGGTTATAGGTCTGTTCAGGTTTTCTATTTCTTCCTGGTTCAATTTTGGTAGTTGATTCATCTCTAGGAATGCACCCATTTCTTCCAGGTTCTCTAATTTGCTGGCATAGAGTTGCTCATAATATGTTCTTAGAATTGTTTGTATTTCTTTGGTGTTGGTTGTGATTTCTCCTCTTTCATTCATGATTTTGTTGATTTGGGTCATTTCTCTTTTCTTTTTGATAAGCCTGGCCAGGGGTTTATCAATCTTGTTAATTCTTTCAAAGAATGAACTCCTAGTTTTGTTGATCTGTTCTACTGTTCTTCTGGTTTCTAGTTCATTGATTTCTGCTCTGATCTTTATTATTTCTCTTCTCCTGCTGGGTTTAGGCTTTATTTGCTCTTCTTTCTCTAGCTCCTTTAGGTGTAGGGTTAGGTTGTGTGTTTGACACCTTTCTTGTTTCTTGAGAAAGGCTTGTATTGCTATATACTTTCCTCTCAGGACCGCCTTTGCTGTATCCCAAAGATTTTGAACAGTTGTGTTTTCATTTTCATTGGTTTCCATGAATTTTTTAAATTCTTCTTTAATTTCCTGGTTGACCCATTCATTCTTTAGTAGGATGCTCTTTAGCCTCCATGTATTTGAGTTCTTTCCGACTTTCCTCTTGTGATTGAGTTCTAGTTTCAAAGCATTGTGATCTGAAAATATGCAGGGAATAATCCCAATCTTTTGGTACCGGTTGAGACCTGATTTGTGACACAGAATGTGATCTATTCTGGAGAATGTTCCATGGGCACTAGAGAAGAATGTGTATTCCGTTGCTTTGGGATGGGATGTTCTGAATATGTCTGTGAAGTCCATTTGTTCCAGTGTGTCATTTAAAGTCTTTATTTCCTTGTTGATCTTTTGCTTAGATGAACTGTCCTTTTCAGTCAGCGGGTGTTGAGGTCCCCCACTATTATTGTATTGTTGTCAATATGTTTCTTTGTTTTTGTTATTAATTGCCTTATAAAATTGGCTGCTCCCATGTTTGGGGCATAGATATTTACAATTGTTAGATCTTCTTGTTGGGTAGACCCTTTAAGTAGGATATAGTGTCCTTCTTCATCTCTTATTACAGTCTTTGTTTTAAAATCTAATTTGTCTGATAAAAGAATTGCCACCTCAGCTTTCTTTTGGTGTCCATTAGCATGGTAAATGGTTTTCCACCCCTTCACTTTCAATCTGGGGGTGTCTTTGGGTCTAAAATGAGTCTCTTGCAGACAGCATATGGATGGGTCTTGTTTTTTAATCCAATCTGATAGCCTGTGTCTTTTGATTGGGGCATTTAGCCCATTTACATTCAGGGTAACTATTGAAAGATATGAATTTAGTGCCATTGTATTGCCTTTAAGGTGACTGTTACTGTATATTGTCTGTGTTTCTTTTTGGTCTATGTTGCTTTTAGGCTCTCTCTTTGCTTAGAGGACCCCTTTCAATATTTCTTGTAGGACTGGTTTTGTGTTTGCAAATTCCTTTAGTTTTTGTTTGTCCCTGAAGCTTTTTATCTCTCCTTCTATTTTCAATGACAGCCTGGCTGGATATAGTGTTCTTGGCTGCATATTTTTCTCGTTTATTGCTCTGAAGATATCATGCCAGTCCGTTGTGGCCTGCCAGGTCTCTCTGGATAGGTCTGTTGCCAATCTAATATTTCTACCATTGTAGGTTACATATCTCTTTTCCCGAACTGCTTTCAGGATTTCTCTTTGTCTCTGAGACTCGTAAGTTTTATTATTAGATGTCGGGTGTTGACCGATTTTTATTGATTTTGAGAGGGGTTCTCTGTGCCTCCTGGATTTTGATGCCTGTCTCCTTCCTCACATTAGGGAAGTTCTCTGCTATTATTTGCTCCAATATACCTTCTGCCCCTCTCTCTCTTTCTTCTTCTTCTGGGATCCCAATTATTCTAATGTTGTTTCGTCTTATCGTATCGCTTATCTCTCGAATTCTGCCCTCGTTATCCTGTAGTTGTTTCTCTCTCTTTTTCTTAGCCTCTTTATTTTCCATCATTTGGTCTTCTATATCGCTGATTCTCTCTTCTGCCTCATTTATCCTAGCAGTTAGTGCCCCTATTTTTGATTGTACCTCCTTCATAGCCTTTTTGATTTCAAATTGGTTAGATTTTAGTTCTTTTATTTCTCCAGAAAGGGTTTCTCTAATAACTTCACGCTTTTTTCAAGCCCAGCTAGTATCTTTAAAGTCATGATTCTGAACTCTAGGTCCGACATCGTACTAATGTCCGTATTGAGTAGGTCCCTGGCAGATGGTACTACCTCTTGTTCTTTTTGCTGAGGTGATTTTTTTCGTCTTGTCATTTTGTCCATAGGAGAACAGATGAATGAGAGAACAAAATGCTAACAGGTTAACAACGTCCCCAGCAAATATACTCTATACAAATCAGAAAAGACCTGAAACCAGGGGCAAAGAAAGGGAAAGAAAGAAAAAAGAAAGAGAAAAAAAAAAAAGAAAAAGAAAAAGACAAAAACAAAAACAGCACAAAAAAAAAAAAAAAAAAAAAAAAAAAAAAAAAATCAGGCTAGTGCATAGATCATTGTCACACACTAGATTTTGGGCATATTTTGGTCTGTTAGAAAAAAGTGCCTCCTAAAATTTTAAAGGAAGAAAGACTTATATATATACAAAATAAGGATTGATACAATGAAGGGATGGAAGATGACTGTAAAGATGAAAATTATAAAAGATTTTATAAAAGGAATTGATAAGATAAGAAGTTGTTTGAAAAAAGAAGAGGATTAAAAAAAAAAGAAAAAAAAGGGAGAGAATGTGATCAGGCAGGAGACTAGAACAAAGCCATACACTAGTGATTTAGGGTATATTTTGATCTGTTAGAAGAAACTGTATCTCAAAATTTTAAAGTGAGAACAACTTATATATATATATATCACAAATATGGGTGACAAATATATAAAGAAATAATATACTTCTAAAAATGAAAAAAAAATGTTTTTTTAAAAAAGGGATTGATAAGATGTTGGTTGAAAAAGGGAAAAAGAAAAATTCAAAGAAAAACAGTTAAAAAAATTAACTTTGAAAAACTAATGAATCATGGTAAAAAAGCCATGCATTCTATGTGCAGTATTCCCCTAGTGCTGGCGTTCTTCCGTTCTCCTTGATCGGTAAACTTGGTCATGGCTTGCTGGCTGTTCGTGCTGATCTTCTGGGGGATGGGCCTGTTGCTGTGGTTCCCAAATGTCTTTGCCGGGGGCGGAATTGCCCCACCCTTGTCGGTCAGGGCTAAGCAAGCTGCTCGGCTTTGCTCTGGGGAGCTTTTGTTCCCTGCAAGGTCTCGGTACAGCTTTGGAGGACCAGGGTGAAAATGGTGGCCTCCCAATCTCCACCAGGAGGAGCCGAGAACTCGGGGCCCCGCTCCTCAGTGCGCCCCCAGAGAAAAGCAGTCACTCCCGTCTCCCTGGTCTCTGGCCGCACTCTGTGCTCACCCGGCCTGCGACCAAGCGTTTCTATCTCTGGCACCCGACCCCGTGTGGAGTCTCCAAACCCAGCAGATCCCTGCGGTGCGCTCCCACGCTGCTCCTCCCGGGGAAGGAAGGGGAGTCTTTCTGGATCTGCCGCTTGTTGGGTCCCTGCTGGAGGAGCAGTGGCCCAACTGGGCCGCGGATCACAGTTTATGGCAACCCCAAGCTGAGAGCCCGTGCCTCGGCTCCGTCTCTGCAGCCGGCTTCCCCGCTCTGATACCTGGGAGCTCTGCCGCACTCAGGCACCCCCGGTTTTTCTGTGACCCCGAGGGTCCTGAGACCACACTGTCCTGCGAGGGTTCCAACCCCCGCTTAGCCACTGGAGTGACATCCCTCAGCGGAGCCGACTTCTAAAAGTTCCGATTTTGTGCTCCGCGGCTCTATCACTTGCCAGAAGTGGCCGACGGAGGCCCCCTCCCCCGCTGTCCATCCTCCTGAATATCACCTCAGATTCACTTCTCCTCACGTCCTACCTTCCAGTAAGTGGTCGCTTCTCTGTTCAGAGAGTTGTTGCTACTCTTTTCTTCGATCTCCTGTTGAGTTCGTAGGTGTTCAGAATGGTTTGATTCCTATTCAGCTGAATTCCTGAGACCAGACGAAATCCAGGTCTCCTACTCCTCCGCCATCTTGCCCTGTTTTCACATTTTGACACACAGAGAAATTTAAAATTTGGCGTATGTGGTTGCTTTTGGCCAGAAATGATTGGCCTGGGTCCCTGCTGGCCACCCTTAGGGCTCAGGGATCAACATCGTGGGCATTACCACAACTCCTTCCCAATCCACCAGATTTTCATGCTTCTGGCATGGTTTATTGAAAAGGTCTCATCAGAGTTAATGCTATGTAATACTATGTGCCAGGCGCTGTTCTAGGAGCTTTCTATATCTTAACTCATTTAATTCTAATAAAACTTATGACATATGTAATATAATTATCATTTCTAAGTAGCTGAGGTATAAAGAGACTGAAGAAGTTGCCCAAATTGCTGGTAATAGCAGAGCAAGGACTGGAACTCTAGCAGTCTGACTCCAGAGTTTGTGTTCTTTACCACCATTCTAGATCTAGTACTAGAAGAGATTAGAAAAGATGTCATTGAATCTGTAAGCGAGGGTCTCAGCAGTCATAAAGGGGCCTACACTTTAAGATCCCCCAAGTACTTGGATATTCTTCTGCTCTGTAGAAAACTGCACATCAGCTCTGACAGACTGTTTAGTGTGGGTGGCAGGGCTAGGAGCAAAAGGCTGCCTCAGGGAAAGTTACCCACCAAAGTGGTAGTGACAGATTTTATTTTATTTTATTTTATTATTTTATTTTATTTTATTTTAATTTAATTTTTTAAAGATTTTATTTATTTATTTGACAGAGAGACACAGCGAGAGAGGGAACACAAGAAGGGGAAGTAGGAGAGGGAGAAGCAGGCTTCTCGCTGAGCAGGGGGCCCGATGCGGGGCTCGATCCTAGGACCCTGGGACCATGACCTGAGCTGAAGGCAGACGCTTAACGACTGAGCCACCTGGGTGCCCCAGTAGTGACAGATTTTAAAAAAAGAAAAGAAGCAGCAAGGGTTGGGCAGAGAAGAGAGGACCCACAAACTCAGGAAAAGTTTACTGTAAAATTCATTGCCACTGAAGTAGGTCTAGAATTTCAAGACAATTTCCAGAAATTGGTTACTTTCTGCCAGAGACTGACAGATGAATACAGAGAATCACAATTTACCAGATAGAAAGAGACCTCCACAGGAATTGATGCTGGGATAGGAAAATCTCATATGTATTTGACAAATTGCTCGAGGCTCAGAGAGGACAACTCTGAGAATTAAAAACTGCAGGGGAACCCAGCCATGGAGGGCCTACACTTTTGTGAGTTTCAGTTCCAGGAGCTCTAGCAGGTCCTACATTGTCACAGGATGGGCGCTATCCACCTCCAGACTTACTATAAAGCTACAGTAATCTGGACAGTGTGGTATTGGTGAAAGAACAGACATATCAGTGGAACAGAATAGAGAGCTCAGGAATAAATCCCCATAAATACAGCCAGCTGATCTTTGAAAAAGGAGTAAAGGCCGTACAATGAAGCAAAAGTAGTCTTTTCAACAAATGGTGCAGTAATATCTGGACCTCCCCATGCAAAAAAAAAAAAAAAAAAATCTAAACAGCCTTTATAGCCTTCACTAAAATTAACTCAAAATGGATCATAGATCTACGTGTAAAATACAGAAGCATAAATCTCCTAGAGAATCGCATGGCAGAAAATACAGTTGATCTTAAGTATGGTGATGACTTTTAAAGTACAACACCAAAGGTAGGATTCATGAAAGGAGTAGTTCTTAAGCTGAACTTCATTGAAATTAAAAACTCCTATGCTGTGAAAGACAGTGTTAAGACAGTGAGAAGATAAGCCACAGGTTGGGAGAAAATATTTACAAAACACTTGTCTTTATAATGACCCATTATCCAAAATATAGGAAAAAAAAACCCATTCAAATGCAAAAATAAGAAAACAAACAACCTAATTAAAAAATGGGAAAATCATCTGAACAGAACCCTCACTAAGAAAGATATATGGATGGCAAATAAGCATATGAGATGTTCCATACCATATGTCATTAAGAAAATACAAATTAAAATAGCAGTGAGGTACCCCTATGCACTTACTGGAATTAGCAAAATCCAGAACACTGAAAACTTTAAATGCTGGTGAGGATTTGGAGCAAGAAGAAATGCCATTCATTGCTGTGGGAATGTAAAATTGTACAGCCACTTTGGAAGATAGTTTGGCAGTTTCTTACAAAACTAAACATAGTCTTATCATGGGGTACAATAGTTGTGCTCCTTGGTATTTACTCAAACGAATTGAAAACTTATGTTCACACAAGAATCTGCACATGAGTGCTTATAGCAGCTTTATTCACAATCATCAAAACTTGGATGCAACTAAGATGTCCTTCACTAGGCAAATGGATAAATTGTGCTACATCCAGAAAATGGAATGTTATCCAGTACTAGAAATAATTGAGATCTCTCCTTCTTGCTCATCATTTGTATGAAGAATATTTAGAACATGGTAAAACAATTTACTAATTTATTTGCCTCTGAATTTTTAGTAGGTTTTCTCAAACCTAGATTCATGAATAGACTTAGACCCTCTCCTCTTTCTAAACCATTTGTGTGTGTGTGTGTGTATTCTTATATTCTCAGCTGTTGGCTTTGCCCTAAAAGCTCATTTTTGAAAAAAATAGAATAATAATTATTATTGTTTTGTGTTCAGCCACAGATGGCTTGAACAAGAGTTTGAACCTCACAGTTCCCTCAGGATGAAGCAGGAGAATTCCAAGTTATGATAAACCTGCTACAGCCCTTTATTATGGAAGATATACTAGGAGAATATCAGCTCTGACTTTGCAAGGCATCTGTGAAATTTATAAGTGCGTGGATGTGTTCTCCAAGAGTATTTGCATAGTCTTAGTAGGGCTACATATTTTCTACCTTTATACTGTCTTTACTTTTCATTAAATATTTTTGAAAAAGTGATCCTGAAATCACTCTTGGTCTAATTAATAGCTTGGCTGCTGGTATGTGCACAATTGCTCTCAGAAGTGTTTTCTTTGGAAAGCAACAATTTTCAGTGTTCTGTGGGATTAAAGAAATACTTCAAGGTATGAAACATTTTAGTTAGTTATGTTTCTTACCTTGAAGTATTTCTTTAATTTCACATTTCTATGTGTTTCTATATAAATCCATGTATGGACAGTATGTGTAATTGTGTTTTATGTGTATGTATAAAATCTCTTTTAGGTATCTCAAACTGTTGTTCTTATACCTCAAATAGATTTGTAGAATGTATCATGTAATTCAGAGGTGATCTGTTCCAATTCATTTCTTTCAGTTTAGATTGGGACCTGGGGTAATGCTAAATTTTGATTAATAGATTTTTGGTTAACAAGTATCAATGATAGAATTTATTCCATTCTTTTTTATCCAAGGTTCTGTGCTGGCAGTCTATATTAAAGTCAATATCACTGTCTCTGTTGCCTTTTCTTTTCCACATCACTGAAAGGTGTGAAGTCTTCTCTCTACCACCTCCCACCCCCCTTGCTCTTTGTCTGGCTAATTGCTCCATGTTAATTCATGTTTCAGCTTTGAGACCTCTTCTCAGCAGTCTTCCCAGATGACCTACCTCAAGTTGGCATGAGTGGTCTTTCTATAGGTTCCCATGGCGTCTTCTGCTCTTCTTTATCTTGGCACTTATCATACTGTACTGGAATTCTCTATTATCTATCTATCTATCTATCTATCTATCTATCTATCTATCTATCTTTCTACGTGGACATATATAGCCCTCCATTAGATCATTAGCTCCTTGAGAACAAGGACAGTAAACTGTTTATTGTTTTATTTCACAAACCTATCAGCATTTGGCATATATTCAGTGCTCAGTATATATTTGTTGAATGAATAAACGAAGAATCTGGTTTCTATTAGGCCCAACCTAATTAATTTTACCCCATCATCAAATTAGCAATACAGGGATGGCATAGCTTACTTTAGGAATGGAAGCCAACTGATTTGTAATTTTGATTTTAGCCAAGAAGGTTTTGAGATGGTTGAAAATGTTATCTGTTATTTTTGTCTATTGACATTCATGTGTGTCACTTTCATGAAAACCTGAAAGAAGCTGTACTAATATTTGGAATGACTACTATCTGTTCTCAAAACCATATGTTTCGGTATCACGGTTACTGTCTCCTCCATCTGTTCAGCACACAAAGCTGTTTCTGATGAAGGGAGAAGTTCTGAGAGCAGAGTCTGCACAGGACCCAAAGCAGACAAACCAGAATGTCCCATTCAGGGACAAACGCCTGACAATATTGATAGTGGAATTGTAGTAGCCGTGAGACTCATCCTACACATCCAACCCATGCAGTCCCTATACCTATAATCCAGCGTGTTTCTCAAAGACTAGGTTCATGTTTATTTTTTAAAATTATTTATTTATTTTAGAGAGAGAGAGAGTGAGAGTGAGAGAGCATGTGTGAGCTGGGGGAGGGGCAAAGGGAGAGGGAGAGAGCATCTCCAGCAGACTCCCTGCAGAACTCAGAGTCTGACATGGGGCTCCATCTCACTACCCTGAGCTGAGCTGAAACCAAGAAATGGATGCTCAACCGACTGAGCCACACAGGGGGCCCTATCATGTTTACTTTAAAAGAAAAAGTGCATGATACATTTAACTTCAATGAATTCTTTATTAAAAGAAAAAAATGTGATGGAACTATTAATATAATTAAACAAGGGGACATTAGACTGGGGTGGCTCCAATGCCTTGGAAGTCTTCTAAGCAAACCAAAACCTGAGCCAGAGTCAATGCACTTTTATCCCAGAAAATGAAACTTAATAGTCACAAACAGCCTTTCCCAAATAAGGCAACTGCTTAAGTCCAAACCCAACAAATAATTTCCTTGCTTTGCTTGTGTGTCTTCTCTATAAAACCCTCTCCCTAGCTCCTATGGTAGAGCACTCCTAATCACTTTTGATTTGGCACTGCTCAGAGAAACTCTTGAAAAATTGAACATGCCACAGTTTATCTTTTCACAAAGCTAATGTGGGTGGTCACCATTCCATGGGTGTGGGTCCCATCCCATGGATGTGGTCACTCCTGTGTACTCTAGAGACCCTTGGCCATTAGTGTGAACAGAGGTAATGATCCAGAATGCTGAGTGACTTAAGGGGTAACAGTGAATCCCTCTGCTCCAAAGATTCAAAAATATCAAAGGTTTGAAGAAGTTACGAAAAAAAAAGGTATCTTGGACAAAAAGTGAGAGTCAAGCAAGATGTGATTGTCATTTACCTTCCCTGAGTTGAGCTTGTTAGAACAGCTAGGCATTCTTGCAATAGTGCCTTCCTGCAATGAAACATTGAAAGTATAGGTTTTAATTAGGTCAGGGAGGCACAAGGAGACAGGCTAATAGTTCTTGGGTTCCTGAGCCCTGGGTACTTAGAAGAGGTGGAGTCTGGGTGGATTGTCATTAGAAGGGCATATGTTGGCCCCAGGAAGGCACATAGACTACTGATGAAGAGGGGCTCCTATTCATGCCATTATGCCTTGGGATTGGACAGGCCACCCTGTGTTCTTAAGATGTTATTTTGCAACCCAGTAGGTTGAAGTTCTAGTCTCTTGGCAACAAGCACAAAGACCTCCATAAGCTTTCCTGTTATTTTACAGCATCTCTGGGCATCATTATTAAAATCGAAAAAAATATAAAAGAAACACTGACCTTCTGCATTGCACCCTATATAGGCTTGAAGCAGAAATAATGTCTTGAATTTTCTCTCTCTGATTAGATTTCAGTTTTGTGAGTATGCTTTGCAGTTCTTTGTATACAGTTGCCTTTTACGAAGCATGTAGACTGGAATTAAAGATAGTGATACCTCATAGCCTCACTTCTCTGCAGTTACAAAAGTGTGACCACATAGACTAGATGTGCAGACGTTTGAAGTACACAAATTCTATCTTGTCAACAGTCCAACCTTCCCCAAGGCTCCTGCCAAGCAAATGCATCTAAGCAGGCAGGGTGGACCCACATGCCAGCTAAATGCTGTCAATGATCCAGTTTAATCAGACATCTCGCTACTAATTTGCATTCAGAGTTTTTTTTTTTTAGCTCATTAAATAAATTGGAATAAAAACCTGGCTTGTCAATTCTTCTGTTCTGTGCTTCTATACAACCAGTTGAAGTAAAATGTAGCTTTGCAAACAAGGATTATTTAGGTTTTGATTATTCACAAGTGTGCATTATGTATTGTTAATGGATTACTTTAGTTATCATTTCTATTTTCCTGAGCCCGGGATGAAGAATGTGTGTGTGTGTGTGTGTGTGTGTGTGTGTGTGTGTGTGTGTGTGTTCAAGTGTCTCAGAATTTAAGGTGGAGGTTGCCTGCTCCTCACCTCAAGCCCCGGAAAATGGGCTTCCCAGGAGACCACTTGGAGAACTTTATATGTGTCCCATTGGCTTTAGGGCAAAAGGGTTGATTGCTGTATTAGCAGATCAAGGAGTACTTATTCACCTTGGAGTGGACCTCCTGCTCATGGGTTTTGCTGGGCCGGGTGAGGTCCCAAGTGTAGAGAGCCAGCATAGATCCTACCCAAGAGGGTCTACTGTTGGGGTGAGCGGACCACAGGACAGAGAAAGGTCTTTGGGAAGAGTAAGAGACCGTCTGGAATACAGAGACAACAGCTCTTAGCAAGGGAATGCTGAGTAAGAGAATCCTAGGGACTGCGGCATGAGGAATACCTCAGAGAAACCCTATAAGTACTGTACCCACTGGAGCATCAATAGATTTAGCGAATAAAAAGACAAAAATAAAGACAGAATACCTGGTTAAACTTGAATTTCAGATAAACAATGAATGTTTTTCTGAAGGTTAAATCTAACTGGGTGTCCTGTATTTTACCTGGTAACTCTGCCTATCAGAAAAAGTCAGATTTCAACATGTGCGAGGCTAAGAGAGCACGATGCTACGTCTAGACAGCCTTTTCCAGGTAAAAATATTACTGCTGTGTTTCTGTGCTTTATGATCGGGAGGGGTCAGAAACTGGGTTAGAAAGAAAAGTGAGGTAAAAACACAGGAAAAAGAATCAGCCAAATGCCACCTCCCCCTCCACCAATGCTGTGAGATCCATTAATTACAGATTTGAGGGTCTTCCATTTCTAAGGAAAAAAAGTCACGAGATGGTTTGAATTTTTACCCGGGGCCAAGGGATGACCAGCACCCCATGGAATACTTTTAAAGGGACCATAGGAGAGAAAAAAACTTTTGTTCTAGTTAACAATACTGTATTATACATTTGAAAGTTGCTGAGAGTAGATTTTAAAAGTTATCACATCACAAAAAAAAATTGCAACTATGTGAGGTGATGGCTGTTAACTAAACTTATGTGGTAATCATTTTACAATATATATATCGTATGTAATTGTTATGTAGTACACCTTAAATTAATGCCATGTTTCATGTTAATTCTATCTGAATAAAACCTGGGGAAGAAAATTGCTTCGTGATTATTTCTCCACCAGTCCTTTATGCCTATCATGATGGTTACCTCTTTGTTGTTGTTGTAATTGTTGATGCTCATGGAACAAGGTGTTTAATGAACCATTTCTACAAATTTAGAGCTATGAAGACTGGGACCCCAAACTAGGTGCCATAGGAAACACGTTTCCCACATTCTGAAAAGAAGGGCTGCATGTAGAGGTGGCTGCAAACCTTCTCTGACCCCAGGACATAGAGGAGAATACCAAGGATTCACTGAGAGGTGGAGTAAAGATTTCTTTGAAACAAATTTTGAGAATGCTGCTTTTCCCTTTCTCGTGCCTCAAACCCAAAGAGAAGCCTTCAGGACAACCACTCATGAAGTGTGAGGAGAGGGTGTTGGCCTGTGGGCACACACACACACACACACACACACTGGGGAAGACATTAACATCTCTACTTGCCCCATCTCCTTCTGGGCTGAACGTTGCTGAGCTGCTGATACTCAGGGGTCTAGCACCACTATGGGCTCAGAGCAGAGTGTGCTGAGTGAGTTCTTAGGAGAATGTTAGAGCTATCTCCCGGAGTTTAGGGAGAGGGGTGGGGAAAAAGATCAATGTTTACCTTTCACTTTAAAAATCGTGTAAAGGTGAAGGTCTGGCTGGATCTGCCCTGAGGACAGTACAAGGAGACGCTCAGAGAGAGTGGCCTGTATTTCCAGAGTTTGGTAGGGCAAGAGTATGGGGTCAGAGTAGACCACGGAAGGATTTTCTCGACATTCAGAAATGACCTGCCCAAGAAGTTTGCTTGCCTATGGGACTTGGCAAGCCCAGCAGAAAGAGGCCTTGCGTGCTGTACCATTAAATACGTGGACTGAAAGGGATGTCATAGGCGATTAGCTGGAGAGGATATCATTGGCCCAGGCTGAGGGACAAGGGGGGATTCTTAATGGGAAGGAGCTCTGAGAACCCATCAGCCAGAGAATTAGCATCAGGACATCTGTCGCAAAGAAGTCACTGAGAATAGATTACAATCAAGACTATTTTGCCCCTTACTTTTCCTGCCTTGACTCTGGAGGAGTGTGGCAGAGTGTGTCAGTTTTAAAACATAGCCCAACATTCTCTGATACACCTCCTGTCAGAAGCTGGGGTCTCTGTTCCCTTCCTTGAGTCTGGACACTGCAACTGGTTGACATTAATATGGTAAAAGTGACACTGCTCCAGTTTCTGGGCTAAGCCTTTAGAAACTGACAGCTTCTACTTCCGTTCCTGAAGATACTTGCTCTTGGAACCTGGCCACCCTGCTGTAAGAAAGCCAAGCAGACACATGGAGAGGGCTTGTGTGGGTGTCCAAGCCACAGGGCAGCTTTGGTCCCAGCCCCCAGCCAGCATCAGCCTCCAGATGTCTGAGTGAAGAAGCCTGCAGATCATTCCAGCCTTCAATCTTTGAGTCGTGCCCCAGCCTTTGAGTTGCCCTAGGTGGTGCCACGGGGCAGAGAGGTGGCATATTTGTATGCAAAACAAACGACTGTTGTGTTAAGCCTCTAAATTTGGGACAATTGGTTACACACCAATAGATACCTAGAAGAAGAAGCCAGAATGAACAGCTGGTGAGTTTGAACAGGGAGGGAAGAGAGTTGACCCCTTCCTTCCTGCAGGTTTCTGTGGGAGACCCTTAGGATGTAAGATGAGTACTTTTGACTTAGATCTGACTGAACTTTTTAGAACCTGAAAAGGAGACTACCCCAAATCCTTGTAGTGACAGAAAAAGCTAAGAAATTGCCTCGAGAGGCTTTCTTCAGGGGCTGGGAAAGGAGATCTGGTCTAGCTTGTCTGAAGGGCAGTTGTGAAAAAGAAGAAAGTGTTTTTTTCTTTTTGTTCTATCATATCCCTCCTGCTCAATAAATGGGTCACCTGTGCATTTCATAAAGCCAAGCTGGTTGTCGCAAGCAAAGGCGAAAAGCAAGGAATTGGAATTTTTTTCTTTTGGGATTCTTTCTGTTACATAGTACATAACTAAGACTTAATTATATATTTTTTAGGTTTAAAAAAGAAACAACTCATAAAATAAAGACTAATTGTATTTGGGGGGCAATATACTATTGTGGAATAAATAATGAGAAGTGGCATTCTGACTGCTTTCTCTTTCAAAGTAGTTAAAAAGGCCAAGGTCATATTAAAAACAACTGTAAAAACTTTGTTGAAATTGAGATTTAGCATGGGCAGGGTGTCTTTCTGCTCACTACTTCATAATAAGATATTTTTAATAAGTAGCTATAACAAAATGAGAACAAATGGTGTTATACTTTATTTTTAAGCATACTTAGGAGAAATAGACATAATAATAACAATAATAATGCTACATTTTTTTGAGCCTTAGTTCTGCATTGTATTTTGTTTGTTTTTGTTTGTTTGTTTATTTAAATTTTAGGTAGTTAACATACAGCACAATATTGGTTTCTGGAGTAGAATTCAGTGGTTCATCACTTACATACAACACCTGGTATTCATGGTAACAAGTGCCCTCCTTAATACCCATCACCCATCTAGCCCCTCCCCCACTCACCACCCTCCATCAACCCTCAGTTTGTTCTCTGTTGTTAAGAGTCTCTTATGGCTTATTTCCCTCTCTCTTTGTTTTCTTTTTCCCCTTCCCATATATTTATCTGTTTTCTTTCTTAAATTCTGCATATGAGTGAGATCATATGGTATTTGTCTTTCTCTGACTGACTTATTTCACTTAGCATAATAAACTGTTGCTCCATCCATGTTGTTGCAAATGGCAAGATTTCATTCTTTTTGATGGCTGAGTAATATTCCTGTGTGTGTGTGTGTGTGTGTGTGTGTGTGTGTGTGTGTGTGTGTGT
>NW_027397073.1:20405759-20592217 GCF_003265705.2 Callorhinus ursinus
TGTGTGTGTGTGTGTGTGTGTGTGTGTGTGTGTGTGTGTGTGTGTGTGATATACCATTTGGGCTCTCTCCATAGTTTGAGTATTGTTAATAATGCTGCTAAAAACAGATAATTTCGTTCACATCAAAACTGCCTCTGCAGACATTAGAAGGATGTCCACTAGAGACCTTATTCTTTAATATTATTCTGAAAATTTTAGCAAGTGCAATAAGACTAGATGAAAGAATAACCAATACAGAAGAGTCTTATCAAACAAGTTTTTATTTTTATTTTTTAAATTTAATTTTATTATGTTATGTTAGTCACCATACATTACATCATTAGTTTTTGATATAGTGTTCCATGATTCATTGTTTGCGTATAACACCCAGTGCTCCATGCAATAAATGCCCTCCTTAATACCCATCACCGGGCTAACCCATCCCCCTCTCCCCTCCCCTCCCCTCTAAAACCCTCAGTCAAACAAGTTTTTATTTTTTTCAATTTAGTTTTTTATTTTATTTTATTTTTTTTTAGTCAAACAAGTTTTTAAATCATGTGAATTCAGCTCTATATGTTCAGCAAAAATAGAAAGAGAATAACAATTGGAATATTGCTATCTATTTTATCCAGTGCCAAGAGTTTGAGTTGAGAGACATAGCCTGTTGTTTCTTTGCTCTTTCACTTACTGCGTTCTTATTAAATTACGAACATCTTCTCCGGTGATTGTGATTCTAGAGTTTAAAAATAAATACTTCTGAATAGTGGAACCACAGCTTATGTGGGCTTTGATGCATGGGGAGAAAATGATATATATTTAAAATTACCCTTGACAATATCTTAGGAAGGGATTAAGTTTGAAACCAATATACAGGATGACTTTTAGTATGTTCAACATGATCCAATTTTTCTTAAGAATTGGAATAATTGTTACTTCCAATGAAACAATTATCTTCTCATAGTGACCATGTTGTGAAATTGGTCTGGAAAAAAATGGTTGAGAATAGTTAAGAAAATATTGACAGAATAATAATGTGGGAATATTTGCACAGCTAGATGTAGAAGAGTCACATCAATGAACAGAGTAGAACACAGATGCAAATGTATACAAATATTCACATACGAAAAACTGTCATTTCAAGTCAGGAGGAAACATGCATTTTTCAACAAATGTAATGGTATAAACAGCTAAATGTGTGAAAATAATGAATTTTTGATTGGCTAAAGAGAAGATTGATAGGCATGACCACAACAAAACTTTTACTCTTTATTGTCAAAAACACTGGGATATAAAGTAAATTAAAATGGACTAAGAAACATATTTGCAGCGTATGTGAGAACCAGATGGTATAGGATGTTTATCAGTTGATTTGGGTGGCAGCCCACGGTTCCTTCTCTGAAAAGAAAACATACGGACTTCTTCCCCTGACCCCTCAAATTCCCTAGTCATGTCTGATCTGACAGGGAATGTGCATCTAGCTCAAAGCAAGACAGTTTAGGAGTCAGGTTCTCAGCCTCACATATTTGAATGTGGAAATGCAGATAACGTAGCTGATTATAGTACATGCCAGAGAACATTCATGTTCTACTTCCTTGTAGAATAGGGCTTAGAGTTGGCGCTACAGCAAACTGCCGTCTCATGAATGCATAACTCCATGAATATACATATAAAAGAAGTCTTGTCAAGCAAACTAATCTCTAAAAAGAGAAAGGGACAGATATGAAGAAAGAAGTAGAAGAGTCTAGAAAGCAAGAACAGCTAGCTGCCTGACAACTTTCCAGTTAGTCCTTGGGAGGTCTTGTTCTACTTTTTGGTTTTGCATTCTATGAGGTTATCCCTTTGCCTAGCTATAAATTCCCTACTTCCTAAAATAGATTGAAGAGATTTGTTTCAACAAACACATGATACTCATGACGTAGGACTAATATATGGAATATCCCTTCATATCAGTAACATCTTTATAGTAAAATGGGCAGAAGTACAAACAGGGATTTTTCTAAAGAAATACAAACAGCCAATAAACATGAAAAAAATTAAACTTCACTAAGATCAAAACAGATATTAAAACAGCATAATACTACATTTTCAGACTTTCATCTTAACTAAGACTGTTTTAAGACTTCAGTACTGAGAAAGATTAGGGAAAATAGTTATTCATGCATTACTTCTAAGAGTATAAATTGGCTGAACTTTTCTGGAAGTAAGTTTTACATACTCTTTGATAGAGCCAATCTACTTCTAGCCATTAAGACACTCATTAAGTTACAATGATAAAGTTACAATGCCATAAAACTTCTGTAGATTTTTATGATAAAAATATGTGTATACATATACATTTCTGACATTTTAAATCGTGATTATCTGTCAGTGACAATATTATGGGTTATTTTTCGAAGTACATGAAAGTGAAATTAGAAGATAAAAAAATATCCATGATTCTATCACTCAGAAGTTTCTACTCTTGATGTACAAGGTCCGAAATAGGTCAGGTTATGGAGGTGGCCATCTAGTAGATAGATCCAAAGACCATTTCCTTGGATTCCTGTCCTGATCTTGAAGGTCCAACTGTGTGTGACACAGTGACCAGCCACTTGGCTCTTGTGCCCCAACCCTTTTCTGTATTTCTTCTAAATTTCAGAGTTTTCCTTCTCATTCTCATTGACAACTAACTCTTCTGCCATTAAAAAACTATTTATTTTAATCAGACTAACTTGTATTCATTATGCTTATCTAATTTTTTATTATTATGTTCAATTAGCAAACATATAGTACATCATTAGTTTTTGATGTAGTGTTCAACCTTTCATTAGTTGCATATAACACCCAGTGCTCATCACCACACATATCTTCCTTAATACCCATCCCTCGGTTACCCCATTCCCCCACTTCCCTCCCTTCTGTAACGCTCAGTTTGGTTCCTAGAGTCCAGAGTCTCTCATGGTTTGTCTCCCTCTCTGATTTCTTCCCGTTCAGTTTTCCTCCCTTCCCCTGTGGTCCTCTACACTATTCCTTATGTTCCACATATGAGTGAAACCATAGGATAATTGTCTTTCTCTGCTTGACTTATTTCACTTAGCATAATCCTCTCCAGTTCCATCCATGTTGGTGCAAATGGTGGGTATTCATCCTTTCTGATGGCTGAGTAATATTCCATTGTATATAGGAACCACATCCATCCATCTGTTGAAGGGCATCTCCGCTTCTTCCACAGTTTGGCTATTGTGGCCAAACTTAGCTTGTTGCTACTAGGGCAACCCATGAAATGGGAGAAGATAAATGACATTATGGATAAAAGGCTGGTATCCAAGATCTATAAAGAACTTATCAAACTCAGGGGTGCCTGGGTGGCTCAGTCGTTAAGCGTCTGCCTTCGGCTGAGGTCATGATCCCAAGGTCCTGGGATCGAGCCCCACATTGGGCTCCCTGCTCCGCGAGAAGGCTGCTTCTCCCTCTCCCAGTCCCCCAGCTTGTGTTTCCTCTCTCACTGTGTCTTTCTCTGTCAAATAAATAAATAAAATCTTAAAAGAAAGAACTTATCAAACTCAACACCCAAAGAACAAATAATCCAGTCAATAAATGGGCAGAAGACATGAACAGACACTTCTCCAAAGAAGACATACAAATGGCTAACAGACATAGGAAAAAATGTTCAACATCACTAGCCATCAGGGAAACACAAATCAAAGCCACAATGAGGTACTACCTTATACCCGTTAGAATGGCCACAATTAACAAGACAGGAAACAAGTGTTGGCGAGGATGTAGAGAAAGGGAAACACTCTTACACTGTTGGTGGGAATGCAAGCTGGTGCAGTCACTCTGGAAAACAGTATGGAAGTTCCTCAAGATGTTAAAAATAGAGCTACCCTACAACCCAGCAATTGCACTACTAGGTATTTACTCCAAAGTTACAGATATAGTGCTTGTCTAATTTTTGAACTAACTTCTTTTGTAATTTTTTTCCTGATTTCCCTCCTTTTATCAGTTTTAGGCTCAATCTCCATTGAACTGAATGTTCCTTGGACATGTTGTGTTCTCTTCACCTTGGGCATCTTGGATAGCTGGTTTCTCTTCCTGGAACTCTTTCCTACTGTCTTTCATTTCTCATTCATATCACTGTGGAAGAATCAAGCCTATGTCCATAATCTTTGCAATGCAATGCTGCTATCCCTCCAAACAAGAGGTGGTGTCTATATCTCCAATCCCTTGAATCTTGGCTGGCTTTGTGGCTTGCTTTGACTGGTAGAATGTGGCAGAAGTGACGTTATATGAGCTTCAGAGAATAGGAGTTGCAGGCTTTTTTTAACTTCTGCTTTCAACCTCTTGGAATACTGAGACTACCATTCTGTGAAGCCTGGTCTAACCTACAGGAGGATGAGAGGCCATGAGGAGACCTGAGGCACCCCAGTCAATAGCCAGCATCCTTTGTCAGATTTATCAGTGAGGCCATCTTGGATCTTTTAGTAGGGAACTTTGGACTACCATTGTCATGTGAGGGATTCCAGGATAGATCAGCAGAAGGACTGCTGGGATTGCCAACCCATAGAAAATAAATCACAGTTATTTGAAGCCACAGAATTTTGGAATGGTTTCTTATGCAGCAATAGTTAACTGATATAATCACTTTTTTCAAAGGGCGCATCTCTCCCTATCCACCAGCCTCTAACTTCCTGTGCCCTCTGTCTGCTATGATTTGGGCTTAGTTAGCTTTGTTTTCCTTCTCTACTGCCCCTATCAACAGGTCTTATACTATATAGTCTTTGTAGGTTTGCTTCTCTGTGTCCTTGACTAAAATGGGAGGGACAAATCTCTATGTTATTGATTGTTGTGTCCCTGACAACTGGTAGAATGCCTAACATAATAGAGTCTGAATTAATTTTGTGAAATTTATAGACAAATATTCTTGAATCGTGTTGTATTTTATAACCTGATTTCATATTAAATAGAGCACCAACATATTTCAGAGCAATCAGTAGTCTTCTGCAACATTATTTTTAATAGCACTAGGCTATACCTTTGTTAGGATGTATCATAATTCATTAAAATTTACATCCTACTTCTGACATGTAGGTTGTTATCAACTTTTCACTATTATAAAAAATACTGCCATGAGCATCTTATAAACAAATCTTTGCACATATCTTTTATTATTTTCTTATAATAAATTACTAAAAGTGAAATTGCCTTGTCAAAAGTTGTAATGTATAAAATATCCTTAGCTTGTTCATGATCATTACAAAAGAAGGAAAAAAATTAGGGTAGCAAAAAGAGAAACAAAAGTTATCAGGATTATTGGTGATTTCATGAATTTATCCTTACCTAAAATAAACATGTGCTACTTATGCCTTTTTGGTAAAAAATATTAAAAAGTACAAAAAGGTATAAGGTAAAAAGTAAATCGTCTTCCCATGCCTGGCTTCCAGACTCCTAATTCTTTTCTCCAAGGCATTCACTACTACAAGCTTCTTGTGTACCATTAAGGTATTCTAGGCACACCTGCATTTACATGCGTATTCAGTGTGCCCCCTCCTTCTCTCTCCCTCTGACCCTCATTTCCTTCCTTCTTTCTTCACAAATAGAAGCACTTTATACAAATTTTCTACACATTTTTCCACTTAATATATTTTAGGGGATTGTTTTGTATCAATATATAGAGAGCAGTTTCATTCTTTTTCCTTAATCAACCAAACTTGATTTTAGTGTATCACCCCACATAATCTTGTATATATTCCTCATTTTGCTTCTTTTTAATGTTTTTAAAGAAGATAATACATTCCCATGGTTTAGCAATTTAAAGACCACAAAAAGATGTTTAGTGAATAATCTGGCTCCTACTGTTTCCCAATCACCTCCTAAAGGTCAGCACTTACATTGGTTTCTTGTGTCTCCCTCCAAAATTTCTTTATGCAAGTGCAAGCAAACACTAATCAATTTATTTCTCCTTCATTCTTATGTAAACTATAGTATGCTACATAAATCAGAGTCCCAGCAGGAAACAGAATTCCACTATGATAATTCAACTGAACAGATTTAATGAGACAAATTTTTCAGAGGTTGAATGGTAATGTTAAGGGAGCAGAAACTGGCCCTAAACTGGAAGGGGCAAAGGGAACAGAGAGGTTTACCACAGCCAAGTGAGAGCTAGAGCCACGGAAGAGGCTTCCCTTGCAGGCTGGAGTCACAGTCAAGGCTAGATGCAGCTACTGCCAGAAGTTGGGTAGCAAGGTAGGAAGTGGGGAAGAAACACCCTGGTTTCTTTCCCCTCACCCACCTATCTGTGACTCCCACTGACCAAACCTACCCGAAATGAGACAGCAAGAGGGCCCTTTTGATGCAGTTCCCACGGATCAAGCTTCGAGGGCACAGAGCAAGGCAGAGAAGCATGGACTATGAGTTACAGATCTGGTTAGGGATAAAAGGAGAATAACCAGATGCACACCTGATCCATTGGTTTGAAACTTGCCTCTTTCCATTTCTTATATCCTAAAGGTCTTTCCATATTAGGACATGGGGCCCCTGTCTCATTTCTTTGTTTCTTTTTTTTAAAGATTTCATTTATTTATTTGACAGAAAGAGCAAGAGAGCACAAACAGGGTGAGCAGCAGAGGGAGAGGGAGAAGCAGGCTCCCCGCGGAGCAGGAAGCCCGACATGGGGCTCGATCCCAGGACCCTGGGATCATGACCTGAGCCGAAGGCAGATGTTCATTTCTTTTAACAAAGGCAGTCTTCAGTTTTTAATCAATTTATCATAATTTACTTAGGCTGTCCTCATAATAAACTTCAGTCTTTGTCAGCCTCTGGAATGGTGTATACTATTGTATACACACCATTTTGCATATGCCCAGCAATCTCTGAAGGATAAATTTTCAGACTATGATTGTGGTATAATTTGGGGAGATGTTGCCAGACTTTCTTCTGTAGTACTTGTACCACTTTGCACTGCAAGTAACAAAGCAGAAGCATGCTGTTTCCCCCGTCGCCAGCCTCACAGACAGCTGCATTTTGGAATATTTGTCAAAATGATAGAGGAATAATATCTCCAGATAATATATATATTTGCATTTCTCTTATTCTGAAGGAAATTCAGCTTCTTTTTGTATGTTTAAGTGATGTTGAATTTCTCTCCCTATGAACTATTTGCTCATATGATTTGTCCATTTTTCTAATGGATCAAAACTTTCTTTTTGATTTGAAAAGCTCTTCATCCATTAGGGACATTAGCCTGAGTGGTATTAGCTGAGGATGTTACCCCAGATGGTTGTTTTTTTCCTTTCACTTCGCTTCTTTTTAAAAAAAATGTAGAGTTGTTTTACGTCTTTATTTTTAGCATCACATTTATCAATATTTTAGGGCTTTTAGATTTGTAAATCATGGTTAAAGACCTCCTCTACTCCAAGGTTCTAAGTAAAATTGCCCCCAACTTTTTGCCAAGTGTTTTTTAATGATTTAATTGATTACATTTCAGTCTTTGATCCACCACAGCTTATACTTTTTACCTCCTCTTCTGGCCCGATTCTATTCCCAAGGCAACTTAGTTGTCCCAACACCCTATATTAAAAATCTATGTTAACTCCACTGATTTGAGATGCCACCTTAATGTTTACTAATTCCTCTATGTTTTGTATCTATTTCTGGACCTTCTTATTTATATCACTGCTTTGTCCAGTCATATAACAGAGCCACACTGTTTTAATTATGGAGGCTTTACCACATGCTTTAGCATCACATGTTTGAGTACGCGGCAGTGTTGTGGTTTTGGAATATTGGTGAGGTTTGGTGGGATGGAGTCCGGAGCCGATGACCAAGAAAGAATTTTTGATATGTTTTTGGTGCAAAATGGTGGTTTATTAAAGCATGGGGGACAGGACCCATGCACTGGGGTTGTGAGGGGTGGTAATTATATACCATGGGGTTGGGGAGGTAAGGAAAAGGGAGGTTTCAAGAGAACTTTCATATGCTAAGGAGGACCTCCAAGATACAGAGGCCTTGCCATTGTCAAGTTAAGGTTGCTTTTCCCCTCTAGCAAGGCATTAACATTAAGATGGTTGGGAGATTCCTGGAAGAATGTCGCACATGTCCCACCCAGGAGTGGGGGGTGGGGGGAGGTTGCAGAGTGTCAGCTTATGCTTTGTTTCAGCCAGCCTTCTGCTCCCTCATCCGTAGGGCAGGTCTTACATTATTGTTTTTCTTTTTCCAGAATTTCTTTGGCTAACCTTGTTTGTTTATTTTTCCATGAGAATTTGATAAGCAATCAATTTATAAAATGTCTACCTTTGGGCTTTTTCACCTGAATCTCATTTTGCTTGAAATTAATACCCTAACTCCTGCTTCTTTCCTTTTACATTTTCTTAAAATACCTCTTTCCATCCTTCCTTTTTTTATTTTTGACTCACATTATTTTGGGTGTGTCTGTTGTGTATAGCAAAGAGTTGGGTTTTCTAATGTGATCTAATCTGAAAATCTATTTTGTTTAAAAGAGGAGGTATGCTCATTTCATTTATTGATACGGCACATACATACATATATTCAGTATGTATTCCACGTGCTTATTTTTATATAATACAAAGGTCTTACACCATAGTTTGTTTTAGTTGCTTTTGAGACATAATTTATCTGATGTTTAGGATTTTTTTTGTTCTAAGTATAAACGAATATTTGTTTATAAATATACCTTAATATAATGGCCCTAGTTTCTTCTATTTTTTTTTGTGGGATTTTTTTGGGGTTTTTTTTGTTTTGAGAGAGAGAGAGCGAGAGCACAAGCACACAAGTGCATGTGGCATGGAGAGATGCGGAGGGAGAGAGAATTTTAAGCAGGCTACACGTCTAACACGGAGCCCTGAGTCATGAGGGCTGAATCTCATGACCCTGAGATCATGACCTGAGCAGAGACCATGACCTGAGCTGAAATCAAGAGTCAGATGCTCAACTGACTGAACCACCCAGGTGCATTTCCTTCTGTTCTTCCTTTTTTTTTTTTTTTAATGGATTCACTTAGTTCTGTACTATGAGCAATAATTTAACTGGTTTACATAATTTTTCTTTGGCCATACTCCCTCTCCTGTGTCACCCAATTTTAATCAAGTTGAGTATTTAGCTTCATATTTTGAAATATGCATTTTCTTCCATTACTGGTGTCTTACCTTTGAATGACACACTTTGACTCTCATTACGTGGAGCTGAGACAAGCAGTAAGCTTATTTTACCTCTCCTCTATCCCCTTTCTTTTATTTTTTATAAGTTATATCATTCCTACATTGTTAGGTCACTTTATGACCTGTTCTCCCACCTTTGTTTTTGTCTTAGTTTTATATTTTAATATGTTCAGTTTCACTACAAGCCTCTTGCCAAAGATTTGCCCACCATTTTGGTTGGCTGGGGTTTTCTCTCTAGTGGTAATTTTCTGAAGAAGGGCTCGTGTAAATAGTAGTCCCTGATTTATTACATGTTCAAAACTGTCAGAAGCCTTTATGCTTCATGAACTAGAAGCTGAAGATAAAATCTGTGTCTCCTACTTTCAAGGTTATAAAATCCTTGGCTGTATATCAATTCCTTCACTCATGCTTTCTTTCCTCAAGTATTTTGTAGGTTTTCTTCTCTTGACTTGTGGTGTTGAATTTGCTGGGTAGAAGCTTGATGTCAGCTTAATTTTCCTTTTCTTATATATGTAGCTTGAAAGTTTTGCCTGGCTCCCCAAAGAATTCTTTTTTGTAGTTAAGTCCTTTATTATGATAGTATCTTTACTGGCATATTTTTTCATATTGACCTGAATAAATTTTCACTGATGCATAGTACATACTTTCAATTTATAGATTAAGTCTTCTTTTATGCCAGGAAAATTTTTTTGTACCTTAAAACTTGTGTTCTGTTGCATAGAGTTATTTTTTGTCTTTCAGGTACTCCAAATATGCCTGTGTTAGAATACTATTTCTTGCCTACTATATGTTATTTTCTATTTAATCATTTTTATTTAAAATTTTTGTTTCATTTTGTTTATTTTTCAATTTCCATCTTGTACGTCTCTTAATGAGCTCCCCACAGCATTCCTTTTCCCTGTTCACATTCCAGTTTTGTCTTTACATGTGGAATGATTTCCCTTATTTTTCTTCTGTATTTTATTTTATTTTTCCCGATGTCTGTTTATTCCTATTTTGTTTCCTCCTGATATCTGGCTGTCACCTCTTCTTGTTGGATCTTTCTTCATAACTGTAATTGCTTTATAATGTGTTTTAAAAATTTATGGTATAATGTTTTGTCACCATTTTGTTCTATTTCATGACAACATTTCCCCCCCCCCCCTTGGTGAGTTCCCATCACCAAGAGGACAATTTTGATGCTCATTTACACTTACTTTTCTTTCTGCATGGATTCTATGTGAATGTGGGTTTTTTTTACCCATATCTAAATGAGTTGAAATTTCTTGGACAAGTATGGTGGTAGTAGAGGGAGGAGCCAGGGAGGGTTGACTTTCTGGTTTTTAAATGATAGCATCTCTCTTCTGTCGCTCACATGAAAGATGATTTCTTTTATATACGATACCTCTATTAGGCATGTCTTCTTGGTCACTCCAAACCTAACTTTGTTCAGGAGGATTTTTACCACCAGTCCATTCCATTTCTATCTTTTACTGGCCCCTGCTGCCAAGGGACACAGATTTGGCATTCCAAGGTGATTCCTTCACTTTTGAAGTTATGATCACGTGGGTGTTGTGTGGGAAGCTCCCCTTCTTTTCTTCTGCTGCCTGGTGTGTTTGTTAGTGATTTCTGCAGCTGATCATGCTAGATCCCCTGCTCTCCGTTTGCTGTGCCTTTTCTGTTGCTTCCTCTGAGGCTCTCCGCAGGGTAAAATCTCAGCTGCTTTTGGCAGCACTTACTTTAATTTAGAGTCTGGGGTTTTCTCTACTTACTTGTTCCACCGAAAATGATGATTATTTCCATTTTCCCTCTTACTCTGAATGGTTTTTGGGAGTCAAATGGGAAAATTTAGAACCAAGTAGTCCCTACTGGTGGATTGAACTCTTTAAAAAACATCTCAGCAAATTTGGCATTTGCAAAGCTGGTATCATAATGTAGAAACACAAGCAGATGAATAGAAAGACCATTATAATGTAAATAACATTGTTAACATAATAAAATCATGGTGGCAATTCCAGAAACATAATTAAGGAAGCAGTTATATATGTAAAATCATATAATTCTGCTTTGAATGGATAGGAGGAATGAATAGAAGCTGGTTTTCCTCGATTCCAAAGACTTCTTGCTGATTTCATGAGGAAAGTTAATTTGTGTATATCCAGAAGAGTAGAGATTCTATAAGAGAAAGCTGTGGTTTATTGTTTAATTTCTTTTTTTAAAAGATTTATTTATTTATTGGGGGGGCTCATGAGTTGGGGTACGGGCAGAGGGAGATGATCTCAAGTAGGGATCGATCTTATGACCCATGAGATCATGACCTGAGCCAAAATCAAAAGTGGATGCTTAACCAACTAAGCCACCCAAGTGCCCCTATTGTTTAATTTCAATGTCAAAGGGAAGTAGTCCAAAAGGTATGTCATGCTGAAGTCAGGTTTCTGTTGAAAGGAGCAGGGTCTCTATTCAGCCATTCCAGATTTCTGCCTACCTTCTCACAGAAATTCAACTAGACAAGTTAAAGAGGTCCATGAGTTGCTCTTTTACCCTTTCCTTTTAAAATTTATAAATACAGCACCAAAATGAATGATCATAAATGTTAGAAAAGTATCCCTCTCCAATCATTTAATCCATACAATCTGCTATCAGTTTATGAATCTAGAAACTCAGATGTTTGACATCACTGTTAGAGAAAGTTGCTTATCTCTGTAGCAGAGCTGGTTTTACATGAAGCCAATGAAGCTTAATCTTTAGAGACCCTCACTGTTGTGGACATGAAGCCAATGAAGCTTAATCTTTAGAGACCCTCACTGTTGTGGACTATTTCAAGGCCCAAGGAAGAGACCTAGTAATGTGTATACATGGTTGTATGGCTTTGCAAAGTTTGCAAAAGTAAGATATTTTAGCTTCAATGTGTTAAGACCAATTTTCTTTCCAGTCCAGCTTCCCTTTTATTATACTTACCCTCATTATCAGGTGGCTCTGGTTGGTCACCTGATTTTGAGATTAGGCATTTTGAGATTAGGTTACAAGGAAGTTGTCCTGGTAATACACTCAGTTTGGACTTACTGGGATATATGTATGTAGTTTGCCAAGAATTCCATGTATCTGGTTAAATTATTGCTGTCCTGGTGAAAGAATGTCTTCTAGTAATATTCTTACCAACCCTTTCCCACTATGCCAATTCAACCAGTGTTATGGCAAAAAAGTGAAAGACCAGAGGTCATATCATGATATGAATGGAAATGCATAGATAGTAGAAGACAAAAAAAGCTTGAAATATGTGAAGCCAGAAGTCATATGATGTGTGAAATTATTATAAATGGAGGATTCTCATCAACACCGAGTTTCTCATCAACACCTTGTCCATTCAGAAGTTCTTTCTGCCAGAAATATTTGATAATATAGTGTATACAATCACCCCCCCCCGTTTCCCAGGGTGGTTACTCATATCAGAGAAACTTTCTTAAAATTTGTGAAGTCTTTTTCTAGTGCATGGGATGGGCTTCATCCAGCACTGCGATTTAGGCAGGGAGATCCAATCCCAGACCTGGTTGTGTGTGGGTCCTGGTCACTAGAAACATCTACTTCAACATTTTGTGAATCTCCCTTTTGTGTCTAGGACTGACCAGGCTGGCAGTACCATCAAAGTAGGTGCTGGGACCTGTACCTAAACCTATGTGGCCCTTGGTCTTCATCTTTCCTTTCTAGGTTGTGCCCTCCTCCTCTAGACTATGGCCCAATGGGATTGTCTCACGGCTCTGTGATGAGTCCCAGTTCTAGGGGGGCAGTTTGGCAGCAAGATGATTGTTACTGGACAGTGCAGAATTTCTTTCACGGAATCTTGTGAGACTGGACTACCAGGATGGTGATGATATGCTGATTTTGGATGATTCTCACTCACACTGGGTACAGATGAGTTCAGAGTTCTGGTGTACCAATGGTCCACCGATAATCCCTGGGTTTAAGCCATGTGTGCATATGTGTACATGCGCACATGTGCCCATGTATGGGAAGCAACCATCCTTTATCCTGTGAGGTCCCTAGCACTGGCACTGAGGACAGTTACCCACCCTCTCTGCCAGTTTCTTGTCAATGTCAAGTAGTCCTCTGGCCCTGGCTGCCCCTCTCTTCTCCATGGGCTTTCCATACCATTGTTCCTCACTACTAACAGGCCCTCCAGCCAAATGTCTTCTCAGAGTGGCCTAGATCAATGTGGTGACATTGAGCTTTCCTGGCTTGATCTTATGCTGTGCTGCACAAGGAATAGACATGCCTATGTGAATAGGACCATTCTTCTCCTTCCATTCATGGGTCCAGTGGTGATATCTGGAAGGCAGGGATGCAGTTCACTCAAAAGAGATGACATTGTAGGAATGAAGTGATTATGACTGGTTGATATGATATGCTTGGAAGTTGTGTTGTTCTATATTCACACTATAAAATTTTGAACTGTAAGTTCACTGTAACTAGACAATGAATTATTCACATCTCCTACATGTTTTGGATAAACTTGAATTTATGTCCATCATCAACTAGCACAGTAATAACCTGAGAGAGAATTATGCAAAGCCAGTATTCAATAGATAACACAGCACCACGAGTAATGATGTAAGCAGCATTAAATAAAAGTTATTATGGGACTGCTTGGGCAAGATCAATATTGTTTCCATACAAATAGGTTCCAAAGAGCCATGGAATTTTGAGTAATAACAACATTTTTTACCTCTTTAATTGAGGTGAGAGATAGAAATTAGCCAAGAATGGCTTGCCAGACCAAAACCACAAAGGAATAGTTCCTGGATCTGAAGAAGGGAAGGTGCCTAGACATTATAAAGGATCTTTGCATTAACCAATTGGGCACTAAACAAATATGCATGTAACTCTTCTCTACCCATGATTCTAAATCTCCATCAAGATATCACTGTATATCAAGAAGGCTCACAACTTTTCAATATAGTTTTAAATCAAATTGTTTATTTACATAGGGATATCACAAAAATATAATTGCCTGTGGGGTCAAATACCCTAAGCGTGGCTCCGGTGGGCCAGTACACAAGACTTAGAAGACCTGGTTTCTGTTTATAGGTAGCTCTGTATCAGGCTACACATATATAATCCAAACATCTCCCTCAAGGAAGCCTTCCTTTTTTTGATAAAACATTAGCTTACTTGATAGTTAGCTTCTTAATTTCATTCTAGGATACATTTAGAAATTTATAAAATGGTATGAATTATAATTCTGTTCTCTAATTGCCTCTAACTGCTGTTTTTGTATTTATGAGTTAATACTGTTTCATATACTGTTGTACTTGCTTATTTATAAATGATTTCATACATATTTACTTGCTGTCCCTAAGTAAGTGATAAAATCCTTAAGATTATGTTTTAAGTCTTCGTTTCTCAGTATGAACACAAGCAGATGCTTAACAAATACTCTGAGAAGTTTATAATGGTCAGATTAAGAATATAAGTAATAAATTGATGTAAAGAATGATAATGCATGTGAATATATTTTCAGCTGTTAGAATAATTCTTTTTTTTTTTTTAAGTAATCTCTATGCCAAGTGTGAGGCTCGAACTCACGACTACTGAGATCAGGCATTGCGTTCTCTACTGACTGAGCCAGCCGGGCGCCGCAGCTGTTTGAATAATTCTAATTGAACACAAAGTGTAAGTTCAGTTCCAGTTGGTTTAGTTAGAATGTGCTATTGGAAAATGTTGGTATAAAGTGGGTCCTTATATACTGATAACTAGTGGAAAAGAAGGTGATAAGTCTCCTTCCATTAAAAGATATTAATTTTATCCTCTGCTGCCACTGACTTTGAAAGTCTTGATAGGCGGTAGGAAGATCCCCACCCCCTCGAGTTCAGAGAAACCATCATCGTTTATCATGCAGCTGATTTCTATTCTGGTGCAATCAATCTAGTTAATGTCAAGTGTCACTGACAAGAGCATTCATGACTACTCAGTCACCTGGAGGCATTCAAACGGTTGGTGCAATGACTTGGATTGGAAAATAAAAGAAATAAAAGTCCTCTCATCCTAACTTTCTTACAACTTGATTGGCCTCTCGGGGCTGTGACTCAGAGACCCAGACAGGGAGGATCTTTTATCTGAAGATGGTGTCACGGACCCACTGATCGGGAGTGGGTAGGAGTGACCCTTGCCTGTTTTATTAGCACCAGCATGGTAGATGTGGCCCTATGGGGCTAGTTGTTTGTTCATTGTCTACCTCCCCTCCCCCCACTCCCCTTGTCCCTGACTCACTGGACTGCATTTCACAAGGGGATGGCATGGCATCTGTCTCCTTCAGTGACCTTTCCACTGTACCTAGGACATGGATGTCTGCCCAGCAGAGGACCTCACTGCATAGCTAATGATGGCTTGCTACCTGTGGCTAAATTCTTTAAGGGACTTAATTGAAAGTTTGTTATCAGACTTCATGGTATTAAAAAGCTTTTAATGGTATTGTGGTCCCTGGGATGAAAAGTGCTGTACCACTTTTCTGTCCATGAGTCACTGGAAGTAAAGATCCATTTCTAACGGTTTCCTAGCTTCAGATGGTAACAGAAGATTGTGCGAAAGAACACGGGGGATGAAAGTACATAATGTCCCTTTTCCTTTATTGTCTGTTCTTGTTTTACAATTCCTTAAGTATTGCCCCTCAGTCTTTTATCTGCTCCATCTTATCTCTGTGCTGGCTCTGAAGTTCTTTTAGCACGGTCCTGCTGCCTTCCAAATCATGCCTTGTCTAGATTTGTTATCATTCTTTGGGCACACAAACCATCACCCAGAGCGAGAGGGGAAAATCAGAGTGACAAACGTAGGTAGCTGAGGATTTAGTCTGGCATTCTCGCTGTCCGCGTTACTTAGGTTCTCTATCTCTGTACATTTGTGCCTATGACAGAGGTATTAAAGCCTTACCTTGGCACACGTAACCTCATTTGAAATCCCATAAACGCTCCCTCATAGAATGAAGGGATACACGCATTGAGCAGAGTATATTATTTCTTTTGATACCCCTTTGGCTTCACATTTCCTTGGTATTCTATCAAGAATCATTGTTGTGTGAAATGGCATTTGCAGAGACTTCTGTACTTGAAAGACTGTGTATCTGACACATTTTGAACAATTACTGATGTTTCTCTTCACTGGGCTATGCTGAAGAAGCTTCTGGACAGAGCACATCCTGTAATTAGGTAAATTTGAGTGGATTTATCTGAAAGTAGCCTAATAAATGACACTCTTACTTGTCATGGTGAAATCTCCTTTAAGCAAGGGGAGGTAGAGGCTTGTATTTACTTGTCCCATTAATCAGAAATGGTATGGATATGCTTAATTTGACCTTTAAACAGACATAGCTCAGGCTCACCTGTCTTTCTCTATATAACTATTTGGCAAACTTTCCCCCTCTCTTAGCCAGTGCCAAGGAATCCTGATTTCCTAACAGCTTCAGTCTTTAAACAATGGTGAAATTTTAGGGTGTCAAAGATATGTAACATTTAACGAGCACCAGTCATGCGGAAGAAACAAGGTCAGTCAGAGCTGTAATTTTCCTAGAGCTTTGTTCCTAACTCCAGGCTGGTCATTTCCCAAGCAGATTTGGCCACTGTGTGCGTGCTGTGATTTCAGTCTCCTCAGGAGGGCCCGATTTAGCTCTTCTGCAGCAAGACCCTCCTTCTTTGCTGGCTGCCAAATGAAATTTCATTTCAGCTGTTGACACAAGTATCCCTGGGAAGGATCATGCAAAGATATTCTCAAATTTTGCTCTCTGAGCAAAGGGTCAGAGAGCAGATTTTAGGAGGTGTAGGAGAAGAGTATGGGGGGAGTCATGTGAGAAACAAAATTTGGGCTTCCAAAGTAGTTAAAATGAGGCAGAAATGTCATATGTGGAATTTAAGAAACAAAACTGATGAACATAGGGGAAAGGAAGGATAAATAAAATAAGACAAAACAGAGAGGGAGACAAACCATGAGAGACTCTTCATTCTAGGAAACAAACAGGGTTGCTGTCGGGGGGTGGGAGGGGGGATGGGGTAACTGGGTGATGGGCATTCAGAAGGGCACTTGATGGAATGAGCACTAGGTGTTATATGCAACTGATGCATCACTAAGCTCTACCCCTGCAACTAATAATACACTCTATGTTAATTAGTTGATTTAAAAAAAATAAAATAAAAATAAATTAAAAAAATAAAATGTGGCAGAAATGGAATTATGGGGACAATTTCTGCTTGAGCCAGCCTTAGCAAACACAAAGTGGAATCTAGAATTTCTGTGTGCCTCCATGGGACAGTGATGACTGAGCTATTAGTCACAGAATGTTACACCAGGTCAAGAGTATCTTCTGGACTCTCACCATTGTTTCACATAGTATAGGTAGAATGAATAGGCATGAGACCAAGTCAGAGGCGATCTTGGTGAACATGATGTTCTGAGTGCACTGATAGCATGCTTTTGTCTCTTTTGGTTTACAGAATATTGAATGCACTGCAACATTTAGGTCAAGCAATTCTGTCTAGATATCTACTCATAAGGATATCTGGAGGGTTGACTTACGCTACTGTGTGGGGTGTATTCTTCTCCTTTATGTATAACATCCTTGGCAATGTTCGTATTGGAGCAATGTTTCATCCTTTTCACTATTTGGAGAGGAGAGTGCCTTTTTAATTGGGATCCTAAGAAAAATTACTACTACACTGAGCAGAATGAATGAGCAGCGACACTTCTTGTGATATTAAACATCTCCCTGTAAGAGTAGTTCAGAGTGTTACCCATTAATCATTTGCTATCCAGGATCAGGCAGAGCTTTTTAAGCACAGACTATCTCTGTGGTTTGGGCAATAAAGAAGACTAAGAAAGTTGTCATATGAATTTCTAGCTAATCTTGATGGACTATCTACAGATGTCAGAAGTAGGGCTCTCAGGATCCCAAAAGGATCATGACAATTTACAACATCTGCTTTATGATACCCGGAACAATGGGTTAAAATCTGCTTGCATACAATATATTTTTTTGAATCTTAAATAAATAACCAGATTATCCTCACTATTTTCAATCCGTTTATTAATCACAAATAAAAAGTGCTTAAAAGGTGCAATCAGCTGTGTTTGTTGGAACCTAGCGATATCTTATGATATATGTCTTGGATCATGGAGGGACTTTTCCCTAATTCTTTATTGGATTAGTCCTTCAAGAAGTAGCTATAATTGATCAATTTTTCTAAGATCATCATTTAACTGCCTCACTGACATAAAGGGGGCTGGAAATAACTCCTAGCATAATGTGAAGGAGGTGGATAGAGAATGTAGAATATTCCTTTTTCTGAGCTACTGTAGGGAAGAACCATGCTGTTTCTTTATTAAGACAGTTTTGCAGAGATAATTGAGGATGGTCAGCATACCAGAGCAAAAAGAGATTCCCACAACCTTAAGAAGGGGCTTTCAAAGTCATTGCTATGAATTTTTGAGGGAAGTTGATAGTGAAGGACTGACAGCTTTATGAAGAATTATCTGAGTCTCTTGCCACTGGATGAGTCTAGATATTATTTTATCCTATTGATGTCATTATTGCTTTTCTAATTTAATATTTGTGTCCTGGGGGGACAAAGCAGTATGCAAATCAGTGCTTCTTTAACTGCCCTTTGAACTTCTTGGAGACAAGTTATTTATTTTTTTTTCTTGTTCACTTTTGTAACTTTACCATATAGCTCAGTGTCTGGAACTGTTACTACTTAGTAAACGGTTGTCAAAGGAATTAAGTTTGGAAAGATGTTATGGTTTAGTTATGGATCCAGTCAATGTACATAAGCCCATAAATTAACAATACAGAGAACATGGGCAAATGCCCAATGAGATTCATAGAATGAGAAGTTTCAGAGGAGAGAAAGGTTTGGGAGGCTTAAAAAGGAATTCATGGAGGAAGCATAACTTGAGCTGAGCCTTGAATGTAGTTAGAATTTAAAGTAGCACTGGGTGGAACAGACTTGCTGTGACCCTGTTCCTACTTCTGCAGTACTCTTTTCTTGGGGGCAGTATTGATCAGAATGAAGATCCAAGAGGGAAATTTATGGTTTTGGAAGAGGCAATGGTAGCAAGGAATAGCAATAGTGAGGTCAGTAAATTCAGGGAAACATATACAAGTCACTAATACATTTTTGGAGAGACAGACAAGAGAGAGAAATTAGCATTCTTTTGACTTTTTAGTGATGGCAGCCAAAAACATAGTTGAATTTGAGCTGAGTTAGGATTTTAAATAAAGGTCGAATTGTGTATATTCCCACCCAGGTTGCCATGGCAGGAGGGTTCCTAACCTTATGATAATGACAGTTTAATGGGGGAAAAATTGTACAAGCTAATTAAATATATTGTAATTAGAGACAGAACAATATGTGGTCTAATTAGTGCCATCTTTGGAAATAGTCTAGGGAGGAGTTTGGAGGTAGTTCATGAGCTAAATAATTTGAGTATGTTCAAAAGGGTTAAATCAAGCTTGCTCACCTGAGATCACCTTTGAGTTACCGCAGACCTGATTTCTCTCTCTGGTTTAATCACAAACAATTAAATCATAAATCATATTGTTGTATGCCCACCAGTACTGACATCTGGAAAGAACTTTAAATAGGTGAAAGGTATCTTTCTGATCACCAGAATAAATTGGTTTGGAATCAGTGCACAGGGATAAGAATAAAGGGGTCTGAAGATTTTGGCTATAAAGAAATACACAGAATGTTAGTAAACCCCAATTAATTACCAGTGAATGTTCTCTCACACCTATTATTTATTTATTTAAAATTTAATTTAATTTTATCATGTTGTGTTAGCCACCATATAATACATTATTATTTTTTTTTAAAGATTTTATTTATTTATTTGAGAGAGAGAATGAGATAGAGAGAGAGAGAGAGCACGAGAGGGAAGAGGGTCAGAGGGAGAAGCAGACTTCCTGCTGAGCAGGGAGCCCGATGCGGGACTCGATCCTGGGACTCCAGGATCATGACCTGAGCCGAAGGCAGTCGCTTAACCAACTGAGCCACCCAGGCACCCTACAATACATTATTTTTTGATGTAGTGATCCATGATTCATTGTTTTCGTATAACACCCAGTGCTCCATGCAGTATGTGCCCTCCTTAATACCCACCACCAGGCCAACCCATCTTCCCCCTACCCCCCTGCCTCCAAAACCCTCAGTCTGTTTCTTGGAGTCCCTAGTCTCTCATGGTTTGTCTCCCTCTCAGATTTCCCCCCCTTCATTTTTCCCTTCCTTCTCCCAATGTCCTCCATGCTGTTCCTGATGTTCCATAAATAAGTGAAACCATATGGTAATTGACTTTCTCTGCCTGACTTATCTTACTTAGCATAATCTCCTCTAGTCCCATCCATGTGGATGTAAAAGTTGGGTATTCATCCTTTCTGATGGCTGAGTAATATTCCATCGTATATATGGACCACATCTTCTTTATCCATTCATCTGTTGAAGGGCATCTCGGCTCTTTCCACAGTTTGGCTATTACAGACTATGAACATTGGAGTGCATATGGCCCTTCTTTTCACTACATCTGTGTCTTTGGGGTAAGTACCCAGTAGTGCAGTTGCTGGGTCAAAGGGTAGCTCTATTTTTAATTTTTTGAGGCACCTCCACACTGTTTTCCAAAGTGGCTGCACCAAGTTGCATTCCCACCAACAGTGTAAGAGGGTTTCCCTTTCTCCACAACCTCTCCAACATTTGTTGTTTCTTGCCTTGTCAATTTTTGCCATTCTAACTGGTCTCACACCTATTCTGATGGCAGGAGCAAAACAGTGGCAGCTATGTCCTTAGAAATGGGAGCTGGATATTTCCGTAAGGAAGACAGAAAAAGAAAAGGACTTCTGTCTCTTCTACTCCCCAAAGGAAAAAGGATTGTAGGGCATGGAGACTAAAAACTGGGAGCTTGATCTTCCTGTCAATAAGTCTTTGCCACCCAGTATCTGCTTAGTCATTTACTTGAATATGATGGGTGCTGCAGAAAAGGCAATAACCACCTATTCTGGAAGGTATTTTCCAACCTGAAGATCAGAATCTCTCACAACTGACTTTGGTCAGTGAGGTTTCTGTACCACCAGCCATCCTTGATTAGAATGGTGAGGGAAGTAGGAGAAATTAAATAGGATAGAGGGATAGGAAAATGGTTTGGCATTTTTGCAAGATCCTCTGCCCTCAGAAAAATATGGGAAGGATCTCTGAAATGTCAAAGATACAGAGGTAATAATAATAATAATTAATAATAATAATACAGTGCATAGTTGTCAAGGATTTTAGACAAATAGGCATAATAATTGGGGTGGCTTTGAGGTCAGCTATCATATCCTATAAGAAAATGCTTTAAAGGTGATACACCCAGCTGGTTGCAAGTCCAGGATTTTGACAATGATTGTCAATTTTGACAATTGGTTTCAAAGTAAATATATCAGATCTCTTCTCTTGTAGGGCAGGAAACCAATGTCAAATTTCTAAAGCAAACCACTGCTGTGAATCACTTTGGACCCCCACCTTCTTGTTGCTAGGCCAAGCATCTTACCTGCACTGAGCTTGCTGTTCAGGTTGTCCCCCCTTCCCTTGCCAGGTGCCTGGAGGGTTAAACATGCCAAAATAGAGGCAGTGAGAATAGAACAGGGAATCAACAACTGTCTTCCCTCATCTACACAGATACCTTCCCAGGAAAGGACCTGACATCACACTTTAGACCTTTATGTGATTTGAAGTCAGTGGATTAAAATGGGTCCCATTAATTTCCAAACGCTCTACTAAAAAATTACCTCACTTAATCTTTTTCAAAGCCCTTGAAAGAATATTCTATACTTAGGCTTTTCACTTACTTCCCACCCATTTCCTACAGCCTAGTGCTGGCCTCCACCAGTGCACTGAAATTTTTCGCTATCATCATGGCCTTCTTTTTCCAAATTTTGTGGATACATTTTATTCTTTCTCTCCTTTGACAACCATTGCCTCCTTCTCAATCTTTATTCTCCCTTGATTTTGTACGAAGTGGTTCGTCTTGTTCACTCTTTACTATTTATTTTTCTCTCTGCCAACAGTGGTTTTTATTCCACTACTCATTTTTGAAATGTTGGTGTTCTTCCGGGTTCTATCATCAGCTTAGCAATATATTCTCATCTACTTATTCTCCTTAAGTAATTTAAACATTCTTGTGGTTTTATTTTATACCTACACCTTGAAATCATTATCTCCAGCACAGACATTTTCTATCAACTTGAGAATTGTACACCTGGTAGCTCACTACCTTGATGGTGTATGAGCGCCCCAGCTGAGTATGACCCCAGATGAACTAACCGTCTTTCCTCTAAAACCTCATTAAAAAAAAATTTTTTTTTGTTGGTAGCACCACCATCCATTTAGTTATCATAGCTATAAACCTGTAAGTCATTTAAAAAAATGTCTTCCACATGTCTCTTGCTATTGAGCAGAAGGATGTCAAATGTACAGTAATGCTCCAAATACAGATCATCCCCTACTTGCTTTAAGCAAGAACCTCATTTATCCTAGTTGTCTGCCTTTGCAATTATTCTCTCGAGGAGACTGTAGGTAGGCATTGTGATCAGTCCTTACTCTACAGCTCTGCAGACCCCACAGTCTGTCGTCTATCACATTAGCCCTGTTTTGTTCCTGGGGTTGCTCTTACTCTGCTGTTCTTCCCTATAACCTTCTCTATTTCTCTGCTGTCCGTACTGGTATCCTTCAGACCCCTAGTCTCCATGGGCCATCCTCTGAATTGCCATGATCCCTCCATCCCACGCTGACAACTCATGTCCTGTGTTCTTCTCCCTCTGGCTGGGATAACCACCTCACTGAGAGAGTTTTTGTGTTTGTTTGTTTGTTTGTTTTTTTAAGTTGTTGTTGGAGTTGTCTAGGGATGGGAAGAGACAGTGTCTAGCTCAGGAAACAGCCAGGCAGAATCTCACTCTTTACCTGGAGCTGCTGTCTGAGTCAAGTTTCCCAGTATACAGTGTGCTCCTCGGTCTGGCTATTTGGACAGATTTCTTACCATCTCACAGTGATGTTCTCTCAGGGACTTCATTCTCTCTTGCTCTAAAATGGACCCATAGGGGACTCACCAAGATCACAAAAGATTCATAAAGTCTAATAATAGAGCTGAGGTCAGGTGATTTTCCACAAAGCTCTTGAGCCCCATGGCAATCAGCATATGTGGCTGGGCAGCCGTATTCCCACCTCTGTTCATGATAGTCAGGTAGGTCCCCACCTTTGGAGACAGGAACAGAGGTGGGGAGACAGAATAGAGGGTACACCTGCCTAAATCCAACACAACAATCTTACCTCTGTCCCGGCAAAATATGGGTGTCACAGTTCTGAAATTGAAAGAGCCGTGAAAACAGTGTTCGTCATCCACTTGGCAATGAAACCTGACCTTGTCTCAATTCATTTGAGGTGAAACCCAACTGGACTGAAATGAAGTTATCTTAGTTGTTTTATTTATCCCAGTTGTAGGAATATTCATTTACTTCACTGAAGAACTACTAATATGTTGGTGTGTGGCCCTTAGTGTAGATCTTCCTGCGTGTGTTCTATTATACATGATATATACACCAAATTATTTGTATTACATCTGAAACTTTCCACAACCTTAAGCAGTTCTTTTTCTTAAAATATTTTTTTATATTCAAGTCTTTTTTCTTCATATAATTTTTAAAAATTTTTATTATGTTCATCACCATACATTACATCATTAGTTCTTGATGTAGTGTTCCATGATTCATTGTTTGCGTATAACACCCAGTGCCGCATTCAGTACATGCCCTCTTTAATACCCATCACCAGGCTAACCCATCCTCCCACCCCCCCAAGAACCCTCAGTTTGTTTCTCAGAGTGCATAGTATCTTATGGTTTGTCTCCCGCTCCGATTTCCCCCCCTTCATCTTTCCCTTCCTACTATCTTTTTTTTTTTAATCATATAATGCATTATTTGTTTGAGAGGTACAGGTCTGTGATTCAACAGTCTTACACAATTCACAGCACTCACTGTAGCACATACCCTCCCCAATGTCTATCACCCAACCACCCCATCCCTCTCACCCCAACCACTCCAGCAAACTTCAGTTTGTTTCCTGAGATTAAGAATTCCTCATATCAGTGAGATCATATGATACATGTCTTTCTCTGATTGACTTATTTCACTCAGCATAATACCCTCCACTTCCATCCACATCGTAGCAAATGGTAAGATCTCATTCCTTTTGATGGCTGCATAATATCCCATTGTGTATATATACCACCTCTTCTTTATCCATTCATCTGTCAATGGACATCTTGGCTTTTTCCACAGGTTGGCTATTTTGGACATTGCTGCTGTAAACATCGGGGTGCATGTACCCCTTCGGATTCCTACATTTGTATCTTTGGGGTAAATACCCAGTAGTGCAATTGCTGGGTCATAGGGTAGCTCTATTTTCAACTTTTTGAGGAAACTCCATACTGTTTTCCAGAGTGGTTGCACCAGCTTGCATTCCCACCAACAGTGTAGGAGGGTTCCCCTTTCTCCGCATCCCCGCCAACATCTGTCGTTTCCTGACTTGTTAATTTTAGCCATTCTGACTGGTGTGAGGTGGTATCTCATTGAGGTTTTGATTTAGATTTCCCTGATGCTGAGTGATGTTGAGCACTTTTTCATGTGTCTCTCGGCCATTTGGATGTTTTCTTTGGAAAAATGTCTGTTCATGTCTTCTGCCCATTTCTTGATTGGATTATTTGTTCTTTGGGTGTTGAGGGGCGCCTGGGTGGCTCAGTCGTTAAGCGTCTGCTTTTGGCTCAGGTCATGATCCTGGAATTGAGCCCTGCATCAGGCTCTTTGCTCAGCTGGAAGCCTGCTTCTCCCTCTCCTGCTCCCCCTGTTTGTATTCCCTCTGTAATTGTCTCTCTCTCTCTATCAAATAAATAAATCTTTGAAAAAGAAAAAAAAAGTTGTTCTTTGGGTATTCAGTTTGAAAAGTTCTTTATAGATTTTGGATACTAGCCCTTTATCTGATATGTCATTTGCAAATACCTTTTCCCATTCTGTCAGTTGTCTTTTGGTTCTGTTGACTGTTTCCTTTGCTGTGTAAAAGCTTTTTATCTTGATGAAGTCCTAATAGTTCATTTTTGCCCTGGCTTCCCTTGCCTTTGGCGATGTTTCTAGGAAGAAGTTGCTGTGGCTGAGGTCGAAGAGGTTGCTGCCTGTGTTCTCCTTTAGGATTTTGATGGACTCCTGTCTCACGTTTAGGTCTTTCAACCATTTGGAGTCTATTTTTGTGTGTGGTGTAAGGAAATGGACCAGTTTCATTCTTCTGCCCGTGGCTGTCCAATTTTCCCCACACCATTTGTTGAAGAGACTGTCTTTTTTCCATTGGACATTCTTTCCTGCTTTGTCGAAGATTAGTTGACCATACAGTTGAAGGTCCATTTCTGGGCTTTCTATTCTGCTCCCCTGATCTATGTGTCTGTTTTTGTGCCAGTACCATACTGTCTTGATGATGACAACTTTGTAATAGAGCTTGAAGTCTGGAATTGTGATGCCGCCAGCTTTGCTTTTCTTTTTCAACATTCCTCTGGATATTTGGGTTTTTTTCTGGTTCCACACAAATTTTAGGATTATTCCTACCATTTCTTTGAAAAAAGTATGTGGTATTTTGATAGGGATTGCATTAAATGTGTAGATTGCTCTAGGTAGCATTGATGTTGTCACAATATTTGTTCTTCCAATTCATGAGCATGAAACGTTTTTCCATTTCTTTATGTCTTCCTCAATTTCTTTCATGAGTATTTTATAGTTTTCTGAGTACAGATTCTTTGCCTCTTCTGTTCCTAGGTGTCTTATGGTTTTGGGTGCAGTTGTAAATGAGATTGACTCCTTAATTTCTCTTTCTTCTGTCTTGTTGTTGGTGTATAGGAATGCGACTGATTTCTGTGCACTGATTTTATGTCCTGCCACTTTACTGAATTCCTGTATGAGTTCTAGCAGTTTTGGGTGGAGTCTTTTGGGTTTTCCACATACAGTATCATATCATCTGCAAAGAGTGAGAGTTTGACTTCTTTGCCGATTCGGATGCCTTTTATTTCTTTTGTGGTCTGATTGTTGTGGCTAGGACTTCTAATACTATGTTGAATAGCAGTGGTGAGAGTGGACATCCCTGCCGTGTTCCTGACCTTAGAGGGAAAGCTCTCAGTTCTCCCCCATTGCGAATGATATTCGCTGTAGGTTTTTCATAGATGGCTTTTATGATATTGAGGTATGTACCCTCTATCCCTATACTCTGAAGAGTTTTGATCAAGAAAGGATGCTGTACTTTGTCAAATGCTTTTTCTGCATCTATTGAGAGGATCATATGGTTCTTGTTCTTTCCTTTATTAATATATTGTATCACATTGATTGATTTGCCGATGTTGAACCAACCTTACGGCCCAGGGATAAATCCCACTTGGTCGTGGTGAATAATCCTTTTAATGTACTGTTGGATCCTATTGGTGAGTATTTTGGTGAGAATTTTTGCATCCATGTTCATTAGGAATGTTGGTCTGTAATTCTCCTTTTTGATGGGGTCTTTGGTTTTGGGAGCAAGGTTATGGTGGCCTCATAAAATGAGTTTGGAAGTTTTCCTTCCATTTCTATTTTTTGGAACAGTTTCAGAAGAATAGCTATTAATTCTTCTTTAAATGTGTGGTAGAATTCCCCTGGGAAGCCATCTGGCCCTAGGCTCTTGTTTGTTGGGAGACTTTTGATGACTGCTTCAATTTCCTTAGTGGTTATAAGTCTGTTCAGGTTTATTTCTTCCTGGTTCCATTTTGGTAGTTGATACATCTCTAGGAATGCATCCATTTCTTCCAGATTATCTAATTTGCTGGCATATAGTTGCTGATAATATGTTCTTATAATTGTTTGTATTTCTTTGGTATTGGTCGTGATCTCTCCTCTTTCATTCATAATTTTATTTATTTGTGTCCTTTCTCTTTTCTTTTTGATAAGTCTGGCCAGGGGTTTATCAATCTTACTAATTCTTTCAAAGAACCAGCTCCTAGTTTCGTTGATCTGTTCTACTGTTCTTTTGGTTTCTATTTCATTGATTTCTGCTCTGATCTTTATTATTTCTCTTCTCCTGCAGGGTTTAGTCTTTATTTGCTATTTTTTCTCTAGCTCCTTTAGGTGTAGGGTTAGGTTGTGTATTTGAGACTTTCTTGTTTCTTAAGAAAGGCTTGTATCGCTATATACTTTTCTCTTAGGATCGCCTTTGCTGCATTCCAAAGATTTTGAACAGTTGTGTTTTCATTTTCATTGGTTTCCATGAATTTTTTAAATTCTTCTTTAATTTCCTGGTTGACCCATTCATTCTTTAGTAGGATGCTCTATAGCCTCCGTGTATTTGAGTTCTTTCCGACTTTCCTCTTGTGATTGAGTTCTAGTTTCAAAGCACTGTGGTCTGAAAATATGCAGGGAATAATCCCAGTCTTTTGGTTCCAGTTGAGACCTGATTTGTGACCTAGGATGTGACCTATTCTGGAGAATGTTCCATGGGCACTAGGGAAGACTGTATATTCTGTTGCTTTGGGATGGAATGTTCTGAATATGTCTGTGAAGTCCATTTGGTCCAGTGTGTCATTTAAAGTCTTTATTTCCTTGTTGATCTTTTGCTTAGATGATCTGTCCATTTCAGTCAGGGGGGTGTTAGAGTCCCCCACTATTACTGTATTGTTGTCAATGTGTTTCTTTGCTTTTGTTATTAATTGGTTTATATAATTGGCTGCTCCCATGTTTGGGGCATAGATATTTACAATTGTTAGATCTTCTTGTTGGGTAGACCCTTTAAGTAGGATATAGTGTGCTTCCTCATCTCTTATTACAGTCTTTGGTTTAAATTCTAATTTGTCTTATAGAAGGATTGCCACCCCAGCTTTCTTTTAGTGTCCATTAGCATGGTAAATGGTTTTCCACCCCTCACTTTAAATCTGGATATGTCTTTGGGTCTAAAATGAGTCTCTTGCAGACAGCATATCAATGGGTCTTGTTTTTTTTATCCAGTCTGATAGCCTGTGTCTTTTGATTGGGGTATTTAGCCCATTTATATTCATGGTAACTATTGAAAGATATGAATTTAGTGCCACTGTAGTGCCTGTAAGGTGACTGTTACTGTATATCATCTGTGTTCCTTTCTGGTCTATGTTACTTTTACGCTCTCTCTTTGCTTAGAAGACCAATTTCAATATTTCTTGTAGGGCTGGTTTCATGTTTGCAAATTCCTTTAGTTTTTGTTTGTCCTGGAAACTTTTTATCTCTCCTTCTATTATCAATGACAGCCTAGCTGGGTTTAGTATTCTTGGCTGCATATTTTTCTTATTTAGTGCTCTGAATATATCATGCCAGTCCTTTCTGGCTTGCGAGGTCTCTGTGGATAGGTCTGTTGACAATCTAGTATTTCTACCATTATAGGTTACAGATCTCTTCTCCTGAGCTGCTTTCAGGATTTTCTCTTTGTCTCTGAGACTCATAAGTTTTACTCTTAGATGTTGGGGTGTTGACCGATTTTTATTGATTTTGAGTGCCTCCTGGATTTTGATACCTGTTTTCTTCCCCAGATTAGGGAAGTTCTCTGCTATAATTTGCTCCAATATACTTTCTGCCCCCCTCTCTCTCTTTCTTCTTCTTCTGGGATCCCAATTATTCTAATATTGTTTCATCTTACGGTATCACTTATCTTTCAAATTCTGCCCTCGTGATCCAGTAGTTGTTTATCTCTTTTTCTCAGCTTCTTTATTTTCCATCATTTGGTCTTCTATATCACTAATTCTCTCTTCTGCCTTATTTATCCTAGCAGTTAGAGCCTCCATTTCTTTATTGCACCTCATTAATAGCCTTTTTGATTTTGACTTGGTTAGATTTTAGTTCTTTTATTTTTCCAGAAAGGGTTTCTCTAGTTATCTTCCATGCTTTATTCAAGCCCAGCTAGTACCTTTATAATCGTCATTCTGAACTCTAGTTCTGACATCTTACTAATGTCTGTATTGATTAGGTCCCTGGCAGTTGGTACTGCCTCTTGTTCTTTTTTTGAGGTGATTTTTTTCATCTTGTCCTTTTGTCCAGAGGAGAATAGATGAATGAAAGAACAAAGTGCTAACAGGGTAACAATGACCCCAGAAAAATATACACTAAACAAATCAGAAGAGACCTGAAAATGGGGGAAAAGAAAGGGAAGAAAGAAAAAAGGAAAAAAAAAAACCAAAAAAAAGAAAGAGAGAAAAAAAAAGAACATGATCCGTTATGATAAGCCTGGTGCATAGATCAGTGCCACACACTAGATTTTGGGTGTATTTTGGTCTGTTAGAAGAAACTGCCTCCCAAAATTTTAAAGAAAGAAAAGCTTATATATGTACAAATATAAGGGCAAATATGATGAAGGGATGGAATATGTCTGTAAAGATGAAAATTATAAAAGATTTTATAAAAGGAATTGATATGATGTTGGTTGAAAAAGAAAGAAGAGAAATTAATAAAAAAGTAAAGGGAGAGAATGTGATCAGGCAGGAGACTATAACAAAGCCATACACTAGAGATTTAGGGTATATTTTAGTGTGTTAGAAGAAACTGTATCCCAAAATTTTAAAGAGAGAACAACTTATATATATATATATGCCAAAAATAAGGTTAACTACTATGAAGGGATAGAATATGACTCGAAAAATGAAAAATAAAAAAGATTTTTAAAAAAGGGATTGATAAGATGTTGGTTGGAAAAGGGAAAAAGAAAAATTCCAAAAAGAAAAAAAAGAAAATTACAAAAATTAACTTTGAAAGACTAAAGAATCATGGGAAAAAAGCCATGGATTCTATGTGCAGTATTCCCCTAGCACTGGCGTTCTGCCATTCTCATTGATCAGTAAACTTGGTCTTGGCTGGCTGTTCTTGCTGATCTTCTGGGGGGGCCTGTTGCCGTGGTTCCCAAATGTCTTTGCCGGAGGCAGAATTGCCCCACCCTTGCCTGGTCCAGGCTAAGTAATCTGCTCGGGTTTGCTCTCGGGAGCCTTTGTTCCCTGCAAGCTTTTGGTACAGCTTTGGAGGACAGAGTAAAAATGGCGGCCTCCCAATCTCCAGCCAGAGGAGCCGAGAACTCGGGGCTCTGCTCCTCAGTGCGCCCCCAGAGAAAAGCAGTCAGTCACTCCCGTCTCCCCGGTCTCCGGCCGCACTCCGTGCTCACCCGGCCTGTGACCGAGCATTTCTATCTCCGGCACCCGACCCCGTGTGGAGTCTCCAAACCCAGCAGATCCCTGCGGTGCGCTCCCGCACCGCTCCTCCCAGGGGAGGAAGGGGAGTCTCCCCGGATCCCCCACTTGTTGGGTCCCTGCTGGAGGAGCAGTGGCCCGACTGGGCCGCAGATCACAGTTTATGGCCACCCCAAGCTGAGAGCCCGCGCCTCGGCTCCGTCTCTGCAGCCGGCTTCCCCGCTCCGATACCTGGGAGCTCTGCCGCACTCAGGCACCCCTGGTCTTTCTGTGACCCTGAGGGTCCTGAGACCACAGTGTCCTGTGAGGGTTCCACCCCCTGCTTAGCCACTGGAGGGACATCCCTCAGCGGAGCCCACTTCTAAAAGTTCCAATTTTGTGCTCCGCAGCTCTGTCACTCGCCGGAAGCGGCCGACGGAGGCCCCCTCCCCCGCCGTCTATCCTCCCGAATATCGCCTCGGATTCACTTCTCCGCACGTCCTACCTTCCAGTAAGTGGTCGCTTTTCTGTTCAGAGAGTTGTTGCTATTCTTTTCTTCCATCTCCTGTTGAGTTCGTAGGTGTTCAGAACAGTTTGATCCTTATCTAGATGAATTCCTGGGACCAGACGAAGTTTAGGTCTCCTACTCCTCTGCCATCTTGCTCCTCCTCCACCTTAAGCCCTTTTGGCCACATAGATTCCCAATAAGGGGTTGTGACGATGCACTCTAATACTGATTCCTGGCTTTTGACACCTTCTACATTAACCGGCCATCGAGTCCTGACAACTTGTATCTTTATTTCTAGAACTGTATCTCTTTTGCTCTATTCTTGCTCTCACTAATCTAGCCAGGGAACAGGATTCCTAGCAGATATAGGATCAGTCTCCTCTCTATTGTTCAGCGTCATCTAGCCCTGCCCCAAACTTTGTGTCCCCACCTAGCAAGATAAAATGTCTGCAGTTGACTGAACCTACACTCTTTATATAAAATATGATCCCGTGTGAGTTGGGCAGTCCTACCTTCCACTTCAGTTGTCAAATAATTCCTTCTTAAAGCGTGCGCTTCCATGCCCAAAAGCAGGTTGGGAAACAAGATGTGCTACCCTGTTACAGGTCTGCTGGTACTTTAGCAAGTGCAATAGGGTGTGTCTGAGTGACTCACCCTTTCTTTGCATTCATCCTAATTCAGTTTTTCAGTAACTCATTCCAGAACTATTTGTAAGTTTTTGAACTGGCCTCTCTGCTTATATTTATCCTTATAGCCATTAGACATCACAAATTTAATCACACCACAGCTGGACTTCAAACTCTTCCACATCTCTTCTCTTCCATTAGGTTGAGGTCTCTGAATTTTTTAACAGGACATAGCAGGCTTTTGCTGATCCTGCCTCTGCCTAGCTCTCTTTCCCCATTTCCTTCCTTGTGGTTTATTCTCTGGCAATTTAAGACTGCTTTTATTATGCTCTACACTGTAAGGCGTCTTTACTTTTCTCTTGTACTTGTTTTTATTTCCTGCTGAAATGATGAATTCTCTCTCTAGCCCCAGTCTTCTGCTACCCATGGCCTGGCTAACTCTACTCATAGTTGAAGACTCAAGTAGGCATCATCTCCTTTAGAAACTCTTTCCATTCATCCCAAATGGAAGGAATAGAATTGGCATCAAACTGTTATTGTAATTATCTATTTAAGTATGTGTTTGTGAAATCATATGAAAGCTGAGACTCTACTTTAAAAAAAATATTTATGCCCACTGTTCCTGGACCAAAATCTAGTATATAGTAGCCCAACATACAGTAAGCACTTTTAAAAGTGAATACAGCATAAGGCCATTGTTTTTATTTTAGGAAAAAGCTGTGGCTCACACAGAGTACGTAAATTGTGGTAATGGATGTTGTGTGTTGCTTCCCTCTGTGTGCTAGAAGCTCGAAGCCTAGAAACTACGTTTCCTAGACACACTTGCCAGCATAGCTTTGCTTTAGGTTCTTCCAACAGGAGGCTCTCACTTGGGATGGGAAGGCAGAAGGAAGGGAGAAGCTATTCTTTTGACTTTGGTAATGGCCACGGCAGAACGCTAATGTCATTGTGGTTGTGCAGAGGGTGGGATTGGGCAGTGTTGTCAGGCTTCCTACTGTTCCTGAGTGTTGGAGAGCACCAGCTTCCCTCCTACCCTCTGTTCTACTACTCTAACCCTTTTGATAATTTTTAAACCTAATTCCTTCCTGCTTAAGATGATTAGAATGGCTTTGCTTTTCCTGATTCAGTTCTGATGATACAGTTTTGCTTAAAGTTATGCAGTAATTAAGCAGCAAAGCAGTAATGTACCTTAGCTGGTCTGGTTGTGAAGTCCATGTCCATAGCCTTTGAGTGCGGTGCCTTCCTCTACTTGCACAAGAAAATGGTCCTTTCGGAAGAGCTCTCCTTCATGCTCTTTGTAGAGAGACTTAGGTTTTCATAAAGAGGTGGAAACATTATATTGTAGAATGAAGGACCCTTCTTGCAGATGGTAGCTTAATCTGTATACATGTAAAGTCGGTCCTGTGTAGAGTTTTCTCATATTTTGGGGGAAGAAAAGTTTACATGTTCTTTTGGGGAATCAACACAGAGCTGGTCTCTGGCGAATGACCAGCAAGGAAATGATGTGAAAACAAATCAAGGTAAGTGAGCCATTTGGACAACTGATACAAGAAAGAACCATGAAAACCTCAAAATGGAGTGTTTTTTTTACATATCAGCTTACACATGAATGTGGCACTGCATTCACAGAGGCAAAGTCAAAGTCAAAGTCAAAGACAAACAAACCATGCTGTGCAACTTAAGACCTCCCTTAATTTTCAGAGTAGAACTTCACCCACTCACCTCCAGGTAGAGCAAGAAGGGAGCTTATAAGGGAATATTTAACATGGTTAATAGATGGCATGGTGAGTGCTTCTGAGCTGTTTCCTATGGTGGCAGAGTGTGTCAATGGGAGGGGAAGGGGGTGACCTGAATTTATCTAACTTCTCTTAGTTTTAGTGTCCTTATCACAAAATGCATACCTTGCCAGATTATGTGGAAGAATGAAATGCTTTGTCAGTGTTGGCATATAGTAGATGCTTGATTAATGTTTGTCCACCTGGAGTCAATTGTAGTATTTATTATTTCATTACTGCCGAAGATGGTTCTAAGACCAGCTAAGTGCAGAGTACCTGCCCTCTAAGAACGGACATCTAGAGTACTCTGCTTTTGCTTTTTTGAAAATACCCTTCCCTCTTTTCCACAACCCTTTCTAGATTAATCCTGAGTTATTAGGATCCTTCAGCAAATTAAATGTCAATGAAATTAAATGTCAATGAAATGGAGAAGAATCAAATTACCAGTGGTGATATCTAATATAAAGGACCTTTAAAACACCTAAGAAAGAGGAAATTAATAGGGGGCCATTTGTGGCCTCTTTTCTAGAATTCGTACAAAGCAAGCTGAGTGAATTGTGAAATCTGAGGCTATGAGAAAAAAAAGTTACCTTAAAAAATTCTCAAATTGTTGGGGAGCCTGGGTGGCTCAGTCGTTAAGCGTCTGCCTTTGGCTCAGGTCATGATCCCAGGGTCCTGGGATCGAGCCCGGCATTGGGCTCCCTGCTCGGTGGAAAGCCTGCTTCTCCCTCTCCCACTCACCCTGCTTGTATTCCTGCTCTCGCTCTCTCTCTCTCTGTCAAATAAATAAATAAAATCTTTAAAAAAAATTCTCAATTATTTTGTTTTGTATGTGTTTTTACCCTGGAGTCTGTACCTGGGAATATCTCCTGACATCAAAGATTGGAGTGCTCTTGTGGTTTTAAGCCATGTTTTGGAGTGTGATGTTGCCAGACCAGTGTAGTGAGAATTGTCTAACTTTCTCCTGCACTGAGGCAGGATTTACACTTGGCAGGTTGAATTGAACATGTTTCTTGTTTTGGAGGGAAGTGGAGAAATCTTCAATTTTTCTAAGCAGGGTTTTTTTGGTTTTCATACTTGGGCAGAGTGAACAGGTGTTTGCTAATGAACTGCCAAGCTGGATCACACTCAACTCCCAAGTCTTTTCTTCTCATTATTATCAAAGAGCATTTACTGTGTCTTTCTTCCCATGTCCAGGCCACGCCATATCACACATCTGATTCAACCCGATTCAGGGTAGCGAGAGGCCAGGTGGGCATCCACTATAGTGGAGACTGCTACCAGCTCCTTATCTAAAATGTGGATTTGCCCAAATTATGTCATTTAGAAGCTGGCTAAATATCAATTTTTCCAATTTTTATATTTTACGGAAAATGAAACATGTCTATAGAATTAAGGGGCTAGCCCATTATTTTGTTTTATATTTAAACTGGTTTTGCATCTAAAGAAATTTAGATACAGCTACACTTTAGCTAGGTATAAGAAAATGGAATACTGTTATTCTCCATTAAACACTGGCTTTCAGGAAGAATGTAGGAAACCCATGAATCTCTGCTTCTGTGGATGTCAAAACTAAACATAGCATCACCAAAAGTACACATCTCAGTGTTTCTCAAACTGTGAAGATTGTATTTTCAGTATCACGGGTTAATAATTTTGTAATATTATTTGCAAATAGAAATTAATAAAAATGAAGTAAGAGATTGCAAAGATACAAAATACAAGTCCATTTAAAAAATGATATTAAATTCAACAAAAGTGAAATTGATCTGTCAAACTGTATATAAGTTTCTAAAGGTGTGTCTTCTGTTTCTATACCTGCCATGGACCAGTGACAGTTGGCAGGTTGATGTCATCCTCTGGGTCACACTGGGGAGAGCACTATGCAGCCAGTTCTATACCTCAGCTTTTATCTGTTTATGCAGACCAGAATAACAATTTCATCTCTGTGATTCTGTTCCTGCTTGCTTTACACTAACCTCATAGCTCTACCCACCCCAAGAATCCTATAGAGCAGTGCTGCCCAATAAAAATATGTAATGCTGGCCACATATATAATTTTACATTTACTGGTAGCCACATTACAAACAGAAACAGATTACTAAAATTAATTTTAATATTATGTTTTGTTTGACCTGGTATGTCCAAAATATTAACATTTCATCATGTACTCAATATAAAATATTATTGAGATGTTTTGCATTCTTTCTCTCATAGTTAAGTCTTTGAAATTTCGTGTGCAGTTTTTGCTTACAGCACATTTGTTTGGACTAGCCACATTTTAAGAACTCAACAGCCCCCTGTGACTAGTGGCTGCCATATTGAACAGGGAAGCCATACAACTTCCTCTGAGCTATCCTAGAGCAAGCAAGATATATATATATATATATATATATATATATATATATATATATAATACTGAGGGAGGGGCAGAGGGAGAGAATCTGACGTGGGGCTCCATCTCACAACCCTGAGATCATGACCTGAGCCTAAATCAAGAGTCAGACACTTAACCGACTGAGCCACCCAGGTGCCCCAGGTATCAGTATATTTTTAGAGTATTCTTGTGGGCTGGTCTTACCTTTGGTCTTCTCCCTCCTTCAGCTCTGCTCTACAAGGATGATGTCCTTAAAATCTGCCACTTCCAATTGTTATTGTTTTGGGAAAATAATGGCAAGCTGTCTGATCTGGCCGTGAATTATGTGGGAGAAAATCTCTGCTGCCCAGCAGAACTGCATTCACGTGCACTTCATCTCCTTAATGACATTCACAGTGACAGTTTCAGCTTGGTCCCCTCATCATCAATCCTCTTGACTGTTTCAGGTTAAATCCATGGGGGGAGGGTGGTAGGGAAAAACCTCTAATCACTCATTCATAACATTTTGAGCAGCCAAATATTTATGGTTAACCTGTTAGCTTTTCTTTACAGTAAGACATAAACAACCACTAAGTGAGCTCTAGGTTATTCCTATTTAGTTGCATTCTGGAGGAAAAAAGACAGATCCAAAGTATACTTGGTCAGAGAGAGAGATGATAGGTTAAATGATCCACCTTTATTTCATGAGCTCTGAGCAGAGAGCAAGGGCTGAGCACTATAGTTGGATTTTCTATATCCTCTCTCTCTAACCTGAGTCTGTCTTGAATGTATCTCTGGATTATATTGTCATAAGGGGGTCTTCAGAAGAAGATAAATTTTGCCAATGCTAAATCTAGGAATGTATGTAATACTTACATACATTACATACAAATCCCAATATGTAATATTGGGATTTAAGTTTTATAAGAATGAAGTCAAAGTGAGACCTTCAGCCCAAGACAGTTGAGAACACGAAGAACTCAGGGCAAAATAAAGTCTCAGTCTGTTAAGGAAGGCAAAGTTTAAACATGGGACACCAAGTACATAGACTAAGTATAAAGACTAGAGGATGATGGAAGTCTCAGGTGGGGGGTAAGGAAGGTAAAGGGTGGTCTTAGGTGATTGCCACAACACAAGAGGGTGTCATGGTTCACCTTGATGAAGGATGGTGTCTAGTGCCAAGACAGGGCTACTGACTCGAGGAGCCAAAAACCTGAGGCTGGGCTGGTGTTACTCCTCCAGGGACCTTCAGTCTAGGCAAAGTGGAATCAAAGTCCCTTAGGACTCTGCTGATGGGTTCTGGCAACTCTGTGGGGTGTTACCAAGGTTAGAGAGAAGATCCTGGGATTAATCCTCCGTCTACCACTATTCAGTACATCAGGGATTGATATTGACATGGTGTGCTTTGAAACATGATAGTCACAACTCCCTATTTCAGGGGAAATATGTAGCAGGGGGAGATGCAGAAGGAAGTATGAGAAGGTTCTGTATATCTGCATGATCTAGGATACTTAGAGAAGGAATTTTGTGGCGTTCATTCAAGGGTTTCATTTTATTAGACAGGAAAAAAAAGGAATTATTATTGTAAGCAAACTATAAGTTGTTGTTCTTGATATTGTTGCTGGGCATATTGCTAGGGCTGTGAGAAGAAATAAAATGTAAGTAACATAGACACAGCTTTAAGAAACTTACAAATAAGAAGGGGGACAAGTACATATAAACATCTGCATATCTATCTGGAGTAGGTACTATTTTAAAAATACCCACAAGGGGGCGTCCGGGCGGCTCAGTTGGTTAAGCGACTGCCTTCGGCTCAGGTCATGATCCTGGAGTCCTTGGATCGAGTCCCACATCAGGCTCCCTGCTCAGCGGGGAGTCTGCTTCTCCCTCTGACCCTCTTCCCTCTCGTGCTCTCTGTCTCTGATTATCTCTCTCTCAAATAAATAAAAAATAAAATTAAAAAAATTACCCACAAGACAGTGAGGACGTAAAGTATGATGATCATTCTTTCACTTGTGGTAGGAAGTGACACAGGAGAAGCATGGTCATGGTGGCATGTGTGAACCAGCATGCTCTGTTGGGAAATACTGAGTAGCGTGTTGTGGCTAGAGTGTAGAAAGCAAGGTGTGGAGAACGGTGAGATGCTACCTCCAGCTTATCTCAAATCTATCTTCTGTGTATCTCCAATGCCACCACTGTAAATGAATATATTCTTTCCTGTCACATGTGCTGTTCTAATAGCTTCCTACCTGGTGTTCAGGTATCTGGCAGACAGGCATCCCTTGAGACATTGCATGTTTGGTTCCAGACCATTGCAATAGAAGCAAATGTCACAATATAGTGAGTTAAATGAATGTTTTGCTTTCCCAGTGCATATAAAAGTTACGTTTACACTACACTGTAGTTCTATAAAATGCACAATAGTATTATGCCTAAAAAAGGTACATACCTTCATTACAAAATAGTCCTAAAAAGTGCTAACCATCATCTGAGCTTTCAGTGAGACATAATCACTGATTGCTGGTCACCATAACAAACTTAATAATAATAATGAAAAAAATTACTGAAAAACCATGAGAATTACTAAATTCTCTTTGACACAGAGACATGAAGAGAACGATGGTTGGAAAAATGAGGCTGGTAGTTTTGCTTTGACACGGGGTTGCCACAAACCTTTAATTTGTAAAACAAAACAAAACAAAACAAAAAAACCCCAACCCATAGTACTTGCTAATGTTTTACTGTACTTCACTCTAGTGCACTTTGCTAGTCTCTGGATGACTTGCATCAAGTACCTGTAGCTTTTTAAATGGTCCCTCCCATATTAGCTTGGAATCTTCAGTAGGGTTTGCAAGGGTGGTCCTATGGTTGGCCTACTCCTCACTTGCAACCTGACCTGTTTTTATACTTCCATTTATCCTTGTCTGAAGTGACCAAAAGAGAAATGAGGAAGACAGAGGAATGAAGAAAGGACAATCAAAAAGAAAGTCAGTACGTATTCTATTTTTGACACTTTGAGAAGGTTAATAACCCAAGGGATATGTTTACAATCTCAAAAAAAAAAAATAAAGATTGAGCAGACTTCCATATTCCATCCTCAGTACCCCCAAAATCTGCATGTCAGTTTTTCTCTCTGAGTACATGTTTATCTGAGAAAGGGCCAGGAAAGTGTAGAAAGTGTGAAAAACCATCATCTCCCCAGGTCCCTCCTGGCCCGAATAATAGATGTTTCTGAGGTTTGAAAAATGCCACACATTTTCCATTTAAAAGTCACATCTAAATATACTTGCTACCTTCTAAGTAATCTTTTATTTTTAATTGTAATATTATTTATGAGTTTTCACTCACTAGGAATTCTGTGTCGCTTTAAAAGCGATGGTATGAAACACAATACATCAGGAGAAAGACATGTTCTGATGAAATATGATGCTGAATGTCATCATTCCGGTGATGTATATTAGAATAGGGATGGAAGAGCGAAGTTGAGGGATGAGTCTGCGTGCTGTGCATTTTTGAATAATCGCCATGAAAACTGTAATAGAATTATTATCCATGTTTAGCATCATATAATCAGCAAGTATTTGCCTGCAGAGGGAACCAGTTGGCAAGGTAACTAGGTATATATGCCGCCAACACACTGGGCCACATCCATTTTAAAGGACAAAAATAAAGCATGAGAAAAAAAATAGATTGCATTTGAAAAAAGTAATCCAAATCCTATCTTCATAACTCAAGTAATTTCTAACTACCTAGATTTGATGGGCTGGTAGGGATAGGCTGTATGCAGAACCCATCGTTTAGAGAATTCTGTAGGTGAAGTTGAATTCTTAGCTCTGAGAATGCTGGCGGTACGTTTCTAATTATGCCGTGGATTTCTCACACATCTTCATATTCATAATTACCTGGTATTTAACTTTCAATAATGACATTATTAAATTTGAGGTGACAGCCCTTCACTTGTGACATTTAATTTACTTTTTAATTTTCCTTCTCTTCTTGGTCCTTTAAATGTTCTTAAAGGCAAACATCTGAGGAGGCACTGTCAATACCACGGACCATCAGCCACGATGATTTTTCTTGATACATGTCTTCAAAAGAAATGTCCAAATCTGAGTTTCAGTGAATGCCTTCTTAGGCAGTATACAGTTATTTCAAAGTAGTATCCTCTACATGCAAAATAGCGGTGATCTTTCTTTGAATTGTGGGAGAGAGGGCCTTAGGATTACGCTGCAGCTGGTCATGCCAAAGGCCATTATTTACATAGCAAATGTCCTTGCTGTCTGCTCTTTCCTGATGGAAAAGCCACCAAAGTTTACCTTTTTGACATGAAGGTGAGCTAAAGAACAAATCTCATTTACTTATTTACTTTACCATGGAAAAATCTTTTCTTCTGGGTCTTTGCACACATTTAAGAATTAAAAAGAATGCCCACAATTGTTTTTCAAATAATATAACTATTTTTCAAAGAACCATATAAAATGAGTATGGGAACATAATTTATGGGATTCGGGGGACTTCCAGAGTGGAGAATTTTATTTGGGAAGTCATTAAATTCCAGTAAAGTAGAAGCTGGATATAGAAACCAGTAAGTATATTTTCATGATTTTATAAAATCTATAATATACTCACTCATCTCCCAGCTAATATCTTTTGCACAACAATAGCCCTCTGCGATGCCCTCTAAAAGTTTTCTTTTTGCCACGAAAGTTATAAATGTTCATGCAGTTGGCACCACTCCTTTAATTAGCATATTGTTCAATGTGTCTTTATAAGCCGCTTAATCTCCTATTGTACAGAACTCATTCTAAAGGTGGAAGAAGGAGAATGTTACTTTGGGGACTCAGTGCCAACGACTTTTTATTTTTCTACTGGTTAATATAATAGAATATTGTTGTTGCAAGGACAATTAGAGGGCACGCTCCTACTATCAAACATAAGGCGGGATCCATTTTGCATTATTGACTCATAGCTCCCTCGGCTTCCAGGAAACCACCCTTTCTTCGTTTTCTCGCCTCTTTCTGACCATTCCATCCTCAGAGGGAGGCTGCTGCCCTGCCCCTACCTCCTGCTCATACCCCATCAGTTCAGTGTGCTCCAGCAAACTTTCAGTTGTCAGCATTGGAGCTTTCTCTGGCTCCCGGAACCCACTCAAACCACAAGCTCTCGTGAGAGGCTCCAAGTATCAAAGAATTAACGCTTCCCGGGAGCAGCTCCCAACTTAGGATGGATGGCAGTTGGTATCTACATATCCTAGTTTCCTTTCTTTTTGGAGGGATAACTTCGAGGCATGCATTCTCCATGGGTTTACAGAGTTCTCCAGGAGAATTAAGTTCCCATTGTGCACAATGACAAACTTGCTTGATAATGCACCCTTTATCGGCTGCCTTCTCCTCTTTTTGGTGTTCTGTCTGATTCCACTATCAGTGTTTCCTGGGGTCACTTTCCAAATAAACTATTACATTCAAATACCTGCTTCCAGGTCTACTTCTGGGGAAACTTAAACTAAGATACTGCTTTATCACTTTTCCTTGAATCTTATCTTCCGGACATAAATGTTAAAATAGCCGAGGGCTTAGTCCTTGGGCCACTTCTCTTAACTAAATTTATCTCCTAGGTAAATTCATCCAAACCTAAGATTTCAAATATCATCCAGAATGATGCCTCAAGCTTTGCTTTCTTTTCGGAATCTCAACTATTTAATTGATATCTCCATTTGGATGTCTACTGAGCATCCCAAATTTAAATTCCCCAAACCAAACTCTTGAATTTCTCCTTCAGGTGATTGGGAACTGAATATCCTACGTGACATTTAGGTTTTTATGTTGAGTACATTGGTCTAGATTTGTCAAGAAGCATGCAAAACGTGCCTCCTTCATACTCACAGGAGAGATCTCTAAATATTTCAAGAAAATAGATACAATCCTTTTCCTCTCATATTCTCTAGACTCCAGGTTCAATAAACCTACTTCACTCAAATGTCCTTGAATAATAACTATCTTAGGTTTGCCGCATTCTTATTTGTAAAAATTCCAGTATTATTGTTCCAGTATTATTGTTCCTCTCAAAATATGACGAGAATTAAGTCTGACATTTCTGATATGGTCTAGATGATGGGGGGGATATTTCTCTCTTTCGTCTCTCTCTCCTCCCCCCTCTCTCACACATACAACACACACACTATCAGGGTATATGCATTGCTTGCAAGTTCTTGTATTGAACTTCTTTGTACATGTCGGCATTGTTATTGTTTTGTTGTTATTTTTAATAAAACTGGACAATCATAACTAGAAAAAAAACAATACATCTTGACAGATTTTCACAGAACAGTCTTGTTTTTAAAATATAATTTTAAGATACTTTCTAAATTCAGGAAAGGGCATTGTGAGAGGATCACAAGAGCGATATCAATCTGGATGAAGACAAAGAATGCTGTGGTGTGTGTTTTGAGCAGCTTTTTCTTTCTTTCTTTCTTTTTTTTTTTAAAGATTTATTTATTTGAGAGAGAGAGTGTTGGCGGGGGAGGGGCAGAGGAAGAGGGAAAGGGAGAATCTCAAGCCGACTCTCCACTGAGCATGGAGCTGGAGGTGGGACTTGATCTCCTAACCCTGGGATCAGGATCCTGAGATCAAGAACCCGAGAGCACAACCCAAGTGAAAAAGAAGTCAGACCCTTGGCTGACTGTGCCACCCAGGTGCCCCTTGAGTACTTTTTCCTTTGTGACATTTGTCTCCATGGCCCATTGGCCTGTTCATCCTTTCTTTGGGGGAATCTGCAAGTCTGAGTGAGGTGTGACATTTGAGAGAAAGCTGTGACTAATTTTTTGTTGTTAGAATGGAAAAGCTCTTTATTCCCCTGTCAACTAGACCTAGGTAAGCAACAGCTGTTCTTTTTATTCATGAAGATGGATTTATTTAGGCTTGGGAATTGTCAGGCCTTAACAGACGAAAGTTAATTGAGTCCCACGGAGAGAACAAGAGGTATAAGGAGGACACGCTGTAAGTACAGCTAATCACGTCATAAGATCAGCCCCTTTCCTAGGTGCTGATGAAAACAGTAATAATATTGAGTTCTTATATATGTGTGGCATTTACAGTTTTCAAAGCACTTTGGCATATTATCTTTTCCCTCCCTCCCTCCCTCCCTTCCTCTTTTCCCTCCTTTCATTTCTTTCTTCCTTCTTATCAAGTCCTTACCATGTGCCCGGAGCCGTGCTGGATGCCAAATAAAATAAAACATTTTCCCGTCAGGGGAAGAAAATAAAAATGACAAAGAATGCCTTTATTACAGCCCTGATGACGTGGTAGTGTGAGCATTAGTTCACTTGTAAGGTGATGGCTGTCAACTCCATGAGAACTCACCCATGTGCACAACAAAGCAGATTTTCTTGACACCTCCTTGCGAGTCAATAGGTATATAGACAATCCAGTGTGTATTTCAGATATAAACCAATTATTCCTTGACTGTCTAACAGGAGATGATTTAAAGCGGTGATCCTCATCAAAATTAAAATTAGAAAGTCGATATAAAACCTAAACTGAACTCAAAACACACAACACAGAAGCTCACCTCAGTGTTCCCAGAGATTAAAACTGATGTTTTAAGCAAAACTCAATTTCTCACTGAGAATTCAGCTAGAAGGGATTCTTTATCTCAGTGTTTTCCCTGAAAATATTGCCCAATGTGGAATATGACTAGCAATGCAAAATTGGTTTGTAAAATTAGTTTTGTAAGGCAAGGAGTTTTAATATGATGGCATTGACAGAATATGAATGTTGGTTATAAGTTCAAAGGGTGCTCAAATTACTAATGATGTCTGAACTTCTTAAAATCTGTGCAATTCCCTAACTCCAATTCTGTGATGTGGCCAATTGAAAATTGGGCTTTCACCATTATTAATTTTTAAAAACTGCTGAAGAATAAGATAATAACATTTTCATGTATATTTGAGGACTTTAACATTGAGATGGCAAGAGCTGATATAACTTAATTTCAAAATTAATGAGTGAGGTTACATTTAAATGAGGCTTTTTAGATTGAATTGTGAACCCAGCTGTTTGAGGGGACTGTTGACAAGAAAAGGTAAAGGGATAATATCAGCAATCCAAGGCAAGGGTAGAATTCCTCTCCACCAGTATATTCTGGGATTTTACATTTATTTTGGGGGCTTTATGGGTCACTTAATGAGAAAAGAGGCCATTATTTTCAAATTCTAAGACCAATGGAATTTTTGAGTTTCTAAGGCTCATTTTGTGGTGTGAACATTTATAACCTTTAACTGCAGAAATATGGGACTTAGCAGGATCAGCATCATTTTAAGGAACTCATAGCCAAGCATTAGTAGCCAGGCTTATTTTCTCCATCTAATGATGTGAGAATCTAAATGGGTTTTAATATCCTCTTTTCAGTACTAACATGCTGCGTTACCTGTTTCTGTGGGAGGTGTAGGAGAGCATGTCATGTCTGTGTGATATATGATCACTGTCTCTGGGAGCTTGGCTTATTAATTACTAGAGAGTGAAGGTGTAGAGATAATTGAGATGTGATGCGCTGTGATGGTCTTTCAGGGGGTGATCCCTACTGAATCAGGCTTCCAAACTTCTTAAACCTTGAAAGAAATGGGAAGGGTTTTGGTCAATCATTATGCTTTTTTGTTGTTTTTAAAGGTTGTTTTTCACAACTATCAACCGATTTGGATTTGTGGAGAGAAACATGGTTGAAAGCATTTAGTGTAACTCAACAAATATTTTCTGTGCTATTTCTAGCATTAACTAAGTAGGATTGTGAAAGCCAAAATCTGGAGTCCTTGCTTTCCACATTCCACTGACTTGAATTGGCAATGTGGAAGTAGTTAAAAAATTTTTTTTAAGCTTACTACCAAAGGACATAGGGAATTCTTTCTTTATTTATTTTTTAAAGATTTATTTATTTATTTGAGAGAGCACAAGTGCATGTGTTGGGGGAGGGGTAGAAGGAGAGCCAGAGGAAAAGCAGAATCCCCACTGAGTGTGCAACCCTATGTGGGGCTCAATCCCAGGACCCTGAGATCATGACCTGAGCTGAAACCGACTGAGCCACCCAGGCACCCCATGTAGGAAATGCTTTTTTGAAGCAGATGTGTGTAATCAGAGAAGAATTTGTTTGTATAATATGACCACTGTCTAGGTATGGGCAGTCTCACATGGTTTTTAGAACCCAGACACTGGATTCTGACTGCCCAGGCTTAAATCCCTGATCTGCATTCACCAGCTCTGTGGTCTTTGCCAAGTACCTAGTGGTTGGATTGCAACACTGGATAGTTATGTGGACTAACAGGTGAATTCTTTTAAAGCACTTAGAGCAGTGTTCAGTCAATGTAGTGATTACCTTTATTATATCCCATTTTGTGATGTTGCCATTACACTTGGTTTGCTCTTTATTTACTCTACTTTTACAAAATATGTCAAAGTGCCATGTCTGGTAGACAACATAGGAAATCAAGTTTTGCTTTTTTGAGGCTTGGGGGGTGGGGACCATAGCATATCAGAACTTAAAGTTCAAAGATAATATTTATATTTGTCTTTATAAATTTTTCTGAATGTAAAAGTAATATTTGTTATTGAAAAAATATTCAAACAATATAGAAATGTCCTAAGGCAGATCTTTCTTCGTGGAAATGTAAATATTACCAGACCCATCCGTATATTGCTCTTTTTAAAAAGCAGTTTTATTGAGGTATAATTTATATACCATAAAATTCACAAAGTACAGTCAATGATTTTTAGTAAGTTGACAGAGTTAACTGTACTACCATTATCACAGTTGAGTTGTAGAATTCTTCCATCACCTTAGAGAGATTCCTCTTGCCCGTTCGCAGACAAACTCTTTTCCCACCCCAGCCCCAGGCACCATTGATCTGTGTCTGTCTCTATAGAGTGGCTTCTTCTGAACATTTCATACAAATGGAATCATCCAATATTTTTTTTTTTACAGCTGACTTTTTAAACTTAGTATAATGTTTTTGAAGTTCAAACATGTTGCATGTATTAAAATTTTACTTCATTCATTTAATATGTCATTAACATTTTTCAGTGTTGATATATATGATTTAACTCATTCTTTTTAGTAGCTACAGATGATTTTACCACTAGATAGTTTTAAGTCACTCTCTTAAAATGTTTTTAAATTGTTTAGACTATTTCCAGTTTTTTATTGTAAATAAGTCTACACAAAACATTTGTGGGTAAATATCTTGGTGAACTTGTATTAGTTAAGATGAATTCCTTAAAGTAGAATTTCTGAGTCAAAGGATACAATAAATTTTAGATTTTGATACACATTTCTAAATTACTTTCCAAAAGGTTGAATCAACTTACATGCCAACCAATAATATGTACCTGTTTCCCAATGTTTTCACATATATGTGTTATTATTTTAAAATCTTTGTTGATATAATATGTAAAAAGTGACATCTTTGTTTTAATTTAATTAAGTTAATATTCATTTGAATTTTAGTAAAGCTAACCATCTTTTCATGTTTTGAATGGGCCAGATGCTCTTATGATTCATTGAATTACCTGCTCATGGTTTTTTGTTTTTTTTATTACCATTTTCTCTTTCTTTTTTGGGTTTTTTGTTGAAATATATTTTGTTGATGTAAATGTTCTATATTGAAAGCCATTTTTTCCCCTATCACTGTGTTGTTCTACCTTGCCTATTGTGTTTGTCAAGTTATAGAAGTTTTGTTTTGTTTTCTAGTGCTGTTAACCTGTTAATCATTTCTTTAGTTTCTGGTGTTGATGACTTTGGGCTTTTCCCCAGCCTAATATTTATAATACATTATCTGTATTTTCTTTTAGTAATGTTTTGCATTGAGTCTGTATACTCCATGTGAATTTAATTTGGCAATTTAAAAATATATTTTAAAAATTTCTCTTCATTTTTGCATTCTCTAGGTGGAATAATCTGGTTTTCTTTTTTCTTTTATCTCTCTAGTTATTTGGAAGTTTTACATTTATTTTTTAAAAAACCCACATTTTAATACTTGGAGATAATTTTATAGCTTTTACACAACTCTCCCCAAGTAGGATAACTTTTAGCTTTATTTTACTTCTCCCTGCTTTATTTACCCAACCTAACCCTATTAAAGCTTAAGTCACTTAATCCCATTCAAATTTAGGAGTCATCAGGATATGGGTAAATTTTAGGCCATAGGAGATGAGGAAATTATTGAGGGAGAGGTTGTCTATAGAAAAGAATGAAGGACAGAACTAAATCTTTAATTTAGAAGAGAGACAGAGACTAGGATCCAGCAAATTTGTGTAACAGAAGAAATCAGAAGAACATTTCCCAGAATTGAAAAAGAGCACACATGTTCAGTCTGAAAAGTTTCAGGTAGAGCCAAGCACAATGAATGTGTAAAGAGACACCTACAGAGATAATTGTGAAATTTAGAACACCAAAGATAAGGAGGTCATCCCAAAAAGTGGGCCGTGGAGAAACAGAAGGCAGATTCGATTTCTTATCAATGCTCAAAGATAATAGCCAGTAAGCCAAAGGTGATAGTAGAGTAAAAAAATTTTAGACCCACCCAGGTGCTCAGGTTCCCTTTCATAGGAAGTTTCTTGAGGATATGCTCCAGAAAAATAAGACAACAAATAATAATAATATTAATGATAATAAAAAGATACAGAATGCAGGAAACAGAGGATCCAAAGCAGAGTGAAGTGAAGGGAAGCCTGTTTGCCAGGCCTAGAAAGCAACTAATCCATATTATAGAAAGAGAAGGAAGATCCCACCAGAGAGGCCTTGAAAAGGAAAAAAAAAGGGAAAAATGAAAGGATAGATAATATTATAAATCTAAAAATGTTTGAGAATATGCTAAAGGAGGTTGGTAGACTGTGAAAAGTCAAATCCAACTGAACTGAGTCTAAGTATATTCTACTTTAACTGGACAACCTGACACTGGAAAAGGAAATGGAGCCATAGCTGGTCACATAGCTCACTGTTGCCATGGCCACCGGAAATGAAGTATCACTGGTTTTCGTCTTTTAGAATTGGTGTATGGACAGATAATGGAAAACCATACTAAGATTATAGAACAGATGGCAAACGGTATCAACCCTGCTGTTCTTAAAAGTATAGATCGAGTTGACAGAGATGGAAGGTGGAACGGGAGAGGAGAGGAGCGGGGAAGGGTGAGAACTTTAGTGTCTTGTCATCTTAGCAAATGGGGAACCAAGGTGCGCTGTTTATAATTTATAGGCCAAGAAATGGAGTTTTAACTAATTATGTTGTTATTTCTGAGACCTGCAGAGGAGAAACTACGGTAATAAAACTGTATAGTTTTATACATAGTTGAGGAGGTGGGGAGTTGTGTTAATGAGGAAAATCCTCATCTATCACAACAGGAGGCCTATAGCCAAGAAGTAGTGGTATAAATGTGCTCATTAAGTATTTGGAGGTGAGCCCCAGAAAAACAAAAAGTAAACAGTTAAAAGTGTTAGCCTGTAGGGATCCAGACTCTGTGGGTGGGGAAATGTGGAGAAGAGAATTCTTAGTTTTCTTTGTAAATCCTTTTTGCTTCTTAAACCATTTGCGTTTATGACTTTGAATAAAAAGTGAAGAAAGCTAAATGAAAATTTAAATTATAAATAGGATGTTGTTATAAAATAAAGACATTAATTAGGAAGATATTGAAAAGAAAATTTAACATGAAAAATGCACAGGGAGCCCAGGCTGGGTTTAAAACTATCAGAAGCTTAGATTTAGACAAGTTCTTTAAACTGAAATCCTGAAGGACTCATTTGCAAAAAGACAATTGCAAGCAAAAAAAAAAAATGGTTTTGGAAAATGAAAGGGGGAGTATGGAAATATGGCAACGTTGCAGACCAGAAGTTAGCGTACTGGCAGACTCCTCCCCACCCCATGTCCAAGGTTGAAGCTTTAGAAAGCCAATGACTCCAGAGCCAATACAGGCATCCCCTGCTTTTCGAATTTGCATTAGGCCACTTCGCTTTACTCAAGACCTACAATAGTACCTTTTTGCTAACTGAAAGAAATCTGAGGAGGATTTTTGCTTTTGCTAAAAAAAAAAAAAAAAAAAAAGAGGTGAAAAGAGAAAATAGCATTCAGCGTTTGATTGCTTCAAGCGGTTAAAGAGCCAGTGCACTCAGAAGCGAGTGGTGCCACTCGCCTGGCTCATTCCCCGGGAACCACACTGGGCATCTCAGCCACAAACCACCAGAACTTTGAAATGTGTCTCTGAGCATCTGTGCTGTATCTTGGTTTATATTGTGCATCTGTTAGCAAGCTGTGTCCTAAGCCTAAGAGAGGTTATTTTTTGGGTCTAGCAATGCTCAAAAAATTTTCCATATATATTAATAGCAATTACTTCTTAGCTTTATGCCATTTTGGCTTTTATAGGAAAGCTCTACCTTGGGATAGCAGGGGTAAATCTGTATTAAAAAATAATTAAAACATGAAAGGCAAAAAAGCACCAAAGAATTAGTGGAACTAACTGTAGGTCATGGATAAAAAGGAGATAATACACTAGATAAAGTGTTTCTTGGGTCTTTGTTGAAGAGGTGATTAAAGAGATTCCCACTCTTTGTCTTTTGAAGCAGTTAGATGGAAAGGAATGGATCAAATATAGCAAATAAGAAGGGGGAATTCAGATCAAGGATGGAAATACTTGGCACAAGTTCTACCTAATCTCTCCTCCTGTGCCCATATGGCTGTAGCCTCAGAAACTTTCTCTACAGATATTCCTCCAGAATATCCACGACAATTCCTATGTGAGATGAAAACTATGATCTGGGTAAACCTAGCTGGAAACAGGGTATAACCAAATCACCTAGCAGCTGCTGAATTTATCTAAAAATCAGACCAAAACTTGACAGGTTTAAGAGAAAGAACATTGCCTGGTTTTTGAGCAGCTCAAACAAGGGAGATCTTCTAAAAGAGGCAAGAAGTGCTTGAAGCATTAGTGGAACTCCTGACACTTGAGCCAGGGGCTTATCCAGTGACCTCTCGTCACCTCAGTTTACTAGACCATGGTCAGTGGCTGAGTTCAAGTGAAACTTGAAATAGACAGATAAAGCATTAATAATTCATTATACAGAATAAATAAATTAAGGTTCAAAGATGTTAAGAGATATATCCAAGATTAGAAATCAAGTTAATAGGAAATCTGACCTTAGATCTCAGGTGCCTGGGGTCCTAGTCTAGAGCCCTCACCCTACATTACACAGCATGCACATTACAACACATGAAATCCGGTTAACATCTAACACTAGAGGCATTTGTGTTAAGGAGCCAATTGTGATAACTGAAAAATGTCTACATTGGACTCTGTTATCTTTACAGGCATCTTGATCCCTAAAGAACTGGTGGCCTATATATTATTCTATCAGATTGCACATACTACAAAATTAGAATATGTAGCAGAGATTTTTAAGTATCTGCTAATGTTAAGATGAACATATGTCCTGATTTCCCTGGAAAAGTCCTCATTAATGCTTGCCCCAATATGATTCATAATAGTATCCTGCGCCTTTCTTAATAGTGTCCTATGTTGTGAGACAATTTTCAATGTGTCTCTTGTATTCTGTACATCTGATGAGTGAGGCAGTAGCTTCTTTGTTCTGGACTATCTTTTTAAGGATGTTTATATAATGAATAGCCTTGGAAGACCGAAAATGTACCTCTCTCCAGAGCAAAAGGTAGACAAGTTACTGCTCTTATATAAGATTCGTGTTCAAACTTCCTCCTCTATAATGCAATTGACTCTGTGTGTAGGCATCCATCTGGGTCCATCAGCATTGCCCATGTGGGACCTGGGAGGGCAAGGTAACCTGATGCAAATATGCAAAAAAATACATACATTATTTGCAGAGTTCTATTTAATAAACCTTTGTCCCTGACCCCAGAGTCCTGTGTCTTTTGCCAGTATCAATGAGACTCTGTGAGGTAAACTTGTTATCTTGCAAGTGGCATAAAATCTCAGACTCTTCAGAGTTCTTAACATTCTAGTTCATACTATAAATTATGTGGTCTGCTGATTTAAACATTCTTTCTTTCTTTAATGAAAGTGCACCTGAGTTTTGCCTGGGCACCCTCGTACAAGACTACATTTTCCATCTTCCTTTTCGTGCCATGTGATCAAGTTCTCGCCAATGGGATGTGAGCCAAAGAGCTACTTCCAGATCATGATCATAGAAGGAATGGATATAGACTGCCTTTGACCTTTCCTCCTTCCATGTGGCTGGAATACAGACCTAATGGTGGTAGCTTAGACTCAGGATAGAAGCCATCTGTTAGGTATGGCAGGACCATCCTACTGGCCTTAGACTGGCTACCTCTGGACTATAAGGGAGATATAAACTTTTGTTTAATCAACATATTTTTGACTCTGTTTAATGGAGGCTTGAATGAAAAAGTGAACTTAGAGATCCCTTTGTTATTATTATTTTTAATAAATGGAGAAATTGAGACCTAAAATCAATAAATGACTTGGCCATAATTACAGAGTTAATAAAACTAAGCTAAAATATCCAGTTGATTCTCTTCTCCCCTGTTCCTTCCTTACCACTGCTCACATCCAGTATTACCAGATAGTATTGAATATACAAGCACAAGGTATCCAGAGAAGTAGGGGCATGGAGGAATCTTTACAGTGAGTAAAAGTAAATTTGTGATAACTAATATCAATTATCCAGCTCCAGATGAAGAAATGCATATAGAGATGTAATTTGAGCTTCATGAACTGACAATCAAGATAAGACTGACAAATTGCATGGGTAAAAAGTACGCGGTGGAGGATAAATGATTTATACTAAAGTGATGTGGTCGGCAGCTTCTTTCAATTTTCATTGTTATGTCCCTGAAGTCCAATTCACTGCCTTTTTGGAATGACTTCATTAAGCAAGTGAAATTTGGAGAGGGATCTGAGAGAGTTGAAATAGTTCTCATGGCAAATGGGTGAGGGAAAATGCTAGGAATTGACTTCATAAATCAAGTAGTGTCTATATGTAGGACTCTTCACGAAATGCTTGAGGGTTTGGTGGAGATACATTGCTTTTTTAAGGCAAGTTCTTTCTGTAACCTAAAGGAATATACCATTTTGTAGGACTTACAATACCAGCATTAAATATAGCAACACAATTTGTAGGGAGGAAGGAAATAAGCAGTTTCATAGAGAATATGGGGTTTGAGGTGTGCCACAAAAAATAGAATGTTTGGAAGTTTAAGTTTTGTTAATAGTTGAATAATTGCCAAGTGGTTCTGCATTTAATTGGAATGTCTTAATAACAAGTGTTTTGTTACTATTGTTTTTAAATTATTATTTTTTTGGGGGGTGAGATTAGTAAAACCCCTTCCTTAATCTTGTTTCCTTGGAATCTCATTTTTATAGATTGATGCTGAGGTGTTCTTAGGGCATGAAGATGAAATGGAAAAACTTTGATATAGAAGGTTGGATTTGGGATGGACATCATTCAAAATTCTTAGGTGCCATATGTAATACTGAAATGGGAAAGATTACTGTGGGCTGGGATTCATTAGATATGTCTGTCCTCTTGGAGCAAATGAGGAGTTAGGTAAGTCTTTAAAGGAACTGAGAATCAGTGTGGTACAAAAAAGCCCTTGGGCTAGGCTCTTAAAGTTTTCTTCATCTCTGCTATACTATACTATACATTTTTGAAACAAAATTTAATTGTGATAAAATACCCATAGGATTTACCATCTTAACCATTTTTAAGTGTACAGTTCAGTAATGTTAAGTAAATTCACAGTTGTCTAATCTCCATAATTTTTTTTTAATCTGGCAAAACTGAAATTCTATGTACATTAAATAACAACGCCTCATTTCTCCCCTTTCCCCTCCCCTGGCAGCCACCATTCCACTTTGTTTCTATAAATGTTACTACTCTAGATACCTCATGTACATGGAATCCTATGGTATTTGTCATTTTGTGACTGATTTATTTCACTTAGCATAATGTTCTCAAAGCTCATCCATGTTGTAGCATATATTAGAAATAATATTCCACTGTATGTATATAACACATTTATTTATCCCTTCATCCACTGATGGACACTTGGTGTGTCTACCTGTTGGGTGTTATAAATAATGCTGCTCTGAACACAGGTGTACAAATATCTCTTTGGGACCCCGCTTTCCATTCTTTTGGATATATATCCAGAAGTGGATTTCTGTAGCTTTGTAATAAATGTTGAAATCAGGAAGTATGACTCATCCAACTTCATATTGCTTTGGCTATTTGGGGTCTCTTAAAATTCCATATTAATTTTAGGATGGATTTTTCTATCCTCAAATGCCATTAGGATTTTAGTAGGGATTGATTGCCTTAAATATGTAGATAATTTAGATTAGTATTGACATTCTAATATTAAATCTTCCATTCTATGAACACAGGCTGTCTTTTCACTTATTCATGTCTTTAATTTCTTTAAGCAGTGTTTTGAAGTTTTCAGTTTGCAGTTCTTCCAACTTTTTTGTTAAGTTTATTCATAAGTATTTATTTTTTAAAATATTATTGTATTGTAATCTTTTTAAAAAAGATTTTATTTATTAGAGAGAAAGAGTGCATGCATAAGTGAGAGAGAGAGAGCATGAGAGAGCAAGAGTAGGGGTACAGGGAGAAGCAGACACCCCACTGAGCAAGGAGTCCAATGTGGGGCTCAATCCCAGGACCCTGGGATCATGATCTGAGCTGAAGGTAGACGCTTAACTGACTGAGCTACCCAGGTGCCCTGTGAATGGAATTTTTTGAGTTTCTTTTTCAGATTGTTTATTGTTAGTGTATATAAGTGCAACTAATTTTTTCATTTTGATTTTGTGTTCTGCACCTTTGCCAAATTTCTTTATTTCTAACAGTTTTCTAAATGCAATCTTTAGGGCTTTCTAGGGATAAGATCATGTTGTCAGCACTGATACTTATGTTGAAAGAGAGTTATACTGATAAAAAATAGTCTTTATCTCTTCATGCAGTTAAAAATAATGTTGTGATTTTCCAAGTAAAATTTTATATTTTATTTTCTTCAATTTAATCTAGTCATTTAACAGTTAAGGGAAGTCCCAGAAGGTAGGCATGCTACATCATACACTAAGAAGTGGCCAGTCTCTTAAGTCTTGGGATAGTACTATTTCAATGACTCTTCTGCATCTCAGCAGTTCTAAGAGTTTGTTGTAATTGTCAATTGAATTTTGACACTAGATGGATTAAATTCAGCTCTCTCCCTCATCTCCTGCAATGAATTCTTTTTTTCTCTCTCAGTCCAATACATTGATGCCTACTTTGTGTTACTATCTACTCTTTAAAGAATTTCTTGACCCAAGACAAGGATAACCACTCTTACCACTTTTATTCAACATAGTACTGTAAGTCTAAGCCACAGCAATCAGACAAGAAAAATAAATAAAAGGCATCCAAATTGCTAAAGAAAAAAGTCTTTCATTATTTGCAGATGATATAATATATATATAAAACCCCCAAAGACTCCACCAAAAAACGACTAGAACTGATAAATGAATTCAGTCAAGTCTCAGGATACAAAATTAATATTCAGAAATCTGTGGCATTTCTATACACTAATAATGAAGTAGCAGAAAGAGAAATTAAGAACATAATTCTATTTACAATTGTACCAAAAATAATTGAATACTTAGGAATAAACTTAACCAAGGAGGTAAAAGACCTGTATTCTGAAAACTATAGAAGCCTGATGGAAGAAATTGAAGATAACACAGACAAATGGAAAGATATTCCATGCTTATGGTTTGGAAGAACCAATATTGTTAAAATGTCCATTCTAGCCAAAGCAATCTACAGATTTAATGTAATTCTTACCAAATGGCAACAACATTTTTCACAGAACTAAACAAATAATCCTAAATTTTATATGGAACCACGAAAGACTCCAAATAGCTAAAGCAATCTTGAGAAAGAAGAACAAAGCTGGAGGTATCACAATCCCAGACTTCAAGATATACAACAAAGCTGCAGTAATCAAAACAGTATGGTAGTGGCACAGAAATGGACACACAGATCAATGGATCAGAATTCCAATGGGCATATTCTCTAGAGCTGAATATTTGCTGCATCACAAAGATTCTAAACTGTTCAAGCAAATACATCTCTTACATGACTGTGCCCCTACATATCTTAATTGGAACTTTACATTGGTGGATTAAAAATCTGAAGTTAACATACAAAAAATCAAGAGAACAAAATATCAAATTAATTGAAACTGGTATTTCCACATTCCATTTTTTTCGTTTCATTTTTTAATTTAAATTCTAGTTAGTTAACATATAGTGTAATATTAGTTTTAGGAGTAGAATTTAGTGATTCATCACTTACATATAACACCCAGTGCTCATCACAATGAGTACCCTCCTTAATACCCATCACCCATCTAGCCCATCCCCTGTCTACCTCCCCTCTAGCAACCCTCAGTTTGCTCTCTGTAGTGAAGAGTCTCTTACGGTTTGCCTCCCTTTCTCTTTTTTTCCCTTCCCCTATATTCATGTTTTGTTTCTTAAATTCTACATATGAGTGAAATCATATGGTATTTGTCTTTCTCTGACAGACTTATTTTGCTTAACATAATACCCTCTAGCTTCATCCATGTTGTTGCAAGTGGCAAGATTTCATTCTTTTTGATGGCTGAGTAATATTCCAGTGTGTGTGTGTGTATGTGTGTGTGTGTGTGTGTGTGTATTACATCTTATCTATTAGTCAGTTGAGTTTGGCTATTGTTGATAATGCTGATAAAAACATCAGGGTGCATGTGCCCTTTCAAGTAAGTATTTTTATATCCTTTGGGTAAATACCGAGTAGTGCAACTTCTTCATCATAGGATAGTTCTATTTTTAACTTTTTGAGGAACCTCCATACTGTTTTCCAGAGTGGCTGCACCAATTTGCATTCTCACCAACAAGGTAAGAGGGTTCCTCTTTCTCCACATCTTCACCAACATCTGTTGTTCCCATGTTGTTAATTTTAACTATTTTGACAGGTGTGAGGTGGTGTCTCATTATGGTTTTGATTTGTATTTCCCTGATGATGAGTGATGTTGAGCATATTTTCATGTGTCTTTTAGCCATATCTATGTTTTCTTTGGGAAAAAAATGTCTATTCATGTCTTCTGCCCATTTCTTAACTGAATTATTTGTTTTTGGGTGTTGAGTTTGATAAGTTCTTTATAGATTTTGGATACTGACCCTTTATCAGATATGTCATTTGCAAATATCTTCTCCCATTTCAAAGCTGGCCTTTTAGTTTTGTTGATTGTTTCCTTTGCCACGCAAAACCTTTTTATCTTGATGAAATCCCAATAGTTCATTTTTGCTTTTGTTTTCCTTGCCTCAGAAGACATGTCTACTAAGAAGTTGCTATGGCTGAAGTCAAAGAGGTTGCTGCTTGTGTTCTCCTCAAGGATCTTGATGGTTTCCTGTCTCACATTTAGGTCTTTCATCCATTTCGAATTTATTTTTGTGTATGATGTAAGAAAGTGGTCCATTTTCATTCTTCTGCATGTGGCTGTCTAGTTTTCCCTACACCATTTGTTGAAGACACTGTCTTTTTTTTCCATTGGCGATTCTTTCCTGCTTTGTCAAAAATGAGTTGACGGTATAGTTATGGGTCCATTTCTGGGTTTTCTATTCTGTTCCATTGATCTATGTCTGTTTTTGTGCCAGTACCATACTGTCTAGATGACTACAGCTTTGTAATAACTTGAAGTCTGGAATTGTGATGCCTCCAGCTTTGGTTTTCTTTTTGAAGATTCAGGGTCTTTTGTGGTTCCATATAAATTTTAGGATTGTTTGTTCTAGCTCTGCGAGAAATGCTGGTGGTATTTTGATAGGGATCATCTTAAATGTGTAGATTTTTTTTGGTAGTATAGACATTTTAATAATATTTGTTCTTCCAATCCATAAATATGGACATCCCTGTCTTGTTCCTGACCTTGGAGGAAAAGCTCTCAGTTTTTCCCCATTGAGGGTGATATTAGCTGTGAGTTTTTCATATACGGCCTTTAGGATGTTGAAGTATGTTCCCTCTATCCCTACTTTGTTGAGGGTTTTTATCAAGAATGGATGCTGTATTATGTCAAATGCTTTTTTTGCATCTAATGAGAGGATCATATAGTTCTTATCCTTTCTTTTATTAATGTGATGTACCATTTTTAAAAAATTTTTATTGTTATGTTAATCACCATACATTATATCATTAGTTTTTGACGTAGTGTTCCATGATTCATTATTTGTGTATAACACCCAGTGCTCCATGCAATATGTGCCCTCTTTAATACCCATCACAAGGCTAACCCATCTTCCCACCCTCCTCCCCTCTAGAACCCTGTTTTTTTTCCAGAGTCCATCGTCTCTCATGGTTCATCTCCCCCTCCGATTTCTCCCCCTTCATTCTTCCCCTCCTGCTATCTTCTTCTTTTTCTTCTTCTTCTTCTTTTTTTTAACATATATTGTATTATTTGTTTCAGAGGTACACATCTGTGATTCAACAGTCTTGCACAATTCACAGCCCTCACCATAGCACATACCCTTCCCAATGTCTATCACCCAGCCACCCCATCCCTCCCACCCCCCACCACTCCAGCAACCTTCAGTTTGTTTCCTGAGATTAAGAATTCCTCATATCAGTGAGGTCATATGATACATGTCTTTCAATGATTGGCTTATTTCGCTCAGCATAACACCCTCCGGTTCCATCCACATCGTTGCAAATGGCAAGATCTCATTCCTTTTGATGGCTGCATAATATTCCATTGCGTATATATACCACCTCTTCTTTATCCATTCATCTGTCAGTGGACATCTTGGCTCTTTCCACAGTTTGGCTAATGTGGACATTGCTGCTATAAACATTGGGGTGCACGTACCCCTTCGGATCCCTACATTTGTATCTTTGAGGTAAATACCCAGTAGTGCAATTGCTGGATCGTAGGGTAGCTCTATTTTCAACTGTTTGAGGAACCTCCATACTGTTTTCCAGAGTGGTTGCACCAGCTTGCATTCCCACCAAAAGTGTAAGAGTGTTCCCCTTTCTCCGCATCCCTGCCAACATCTGTCATTTCCTGACTTGTTAATTTTAGCCATTCTGACTGGTGTGAGATGGTATCTCATGGAGGTTTTGATTTGGATTTCCCTGATGCCGAGCGATGTTGAGCAGTTTTTCATGTGTCTGTTGGCCATTTGGATGTCTTCTTTGGAAAAATGTCTGTTCATGTCTTCTGCCCATTTCTTGATTGGATCATTTGTTCTTTGGATGTTGAGTTTAAGAAGTTCTCTATAGATTTTGGATACCAGCCCTTTATCTGATATGTCATTTGTAAATATCTTCTCCCATTCTGTCAGTTGTCTTTTGGTTCTGTTGACTGTTTCTTTTGCTGGCAAAAGCTTTTTATCTTGATGAAGTCCCAATAGTTCAGTTTTGCCCTTGCTTCCCTTGCCTTTGGCGATGTTTCTAGGAAGAAGTTGCTGTGGCTGAGGTCGAAGAGGTTGCTGCCTATGATCTCCTTTAGGATTTTGATGGACTCCTGTCTCACATTTAGGTCTTTCACCCATTTTGAGTCTGTTTTTGTGTGTGGTGTAAGGAAATGGTCCAGTTTCATTCTTCTGCATGTGGCTGTCCAATTTTCCCAACACCATTTGTTGAAGAGACTGTCTTTATTCCATTGGACATTCTTTCCTGCTTTGTCAAAGATGAGTTGACCATAGAGTTGAGGGTCCATTTCTGGGCTCTCGATTCTGTTCCACTGATCTATGTGTCTGTTTTTGTGCCAGTACCATATTGTCTTAATGATGACAGCTTTGTAATAGAGCTTGAAGTCTGGAATTGTGATGCCGCCAGCTTTGCTATTCTTTTTCACCATTCCTCTGGCTATTCAGGGTCTTTTCTGGTTTCATAGAAATTTTAGGATTATTTGTTCCATTTCTTTGAAAAAAGTGGATGGTGTTTTGATAGGGATTGCATTAAATGTGTAGATTGCTCTAGGTAGCATTGACATCTTCACAATATTTGTTCTTCCAATCCATGGGCATGGAACGTTTTTCCATTTCTTTGTGTCTTCCTCAATATCTTCCATGAGTATTTTATAGTTTTCTGAGTACAATTCTTTGCCTCTTTGGTTAGATTTATTCCTAGGTATCTTATGGTTTTGGGTGCAATTGTAAATGGGATTGACTCCTTAATTTCTCTTTCTTCTGTCTTGTTGTTGGTGTATAGGAATGCGACTGATTTCTGTGCACTGATTTTATGTCCTGCCACTTTACTGAATTCCTGTATGAGTTCTAGCAGTTTGGGTGGAGTCTTTTGGGTTTTCCACATAAAGTATATCATCTGCAAAGAGTGAGAGTTTGACTTCTTCTTTGCCTATTTGGATGCGTTTTATTTTTTTGTTGTTGTCTGAATGCTGTGGCTAGGAGTTCTAGTACTACGGTGAATAGTGGTGGTGATAGTGGACTTCCCTGCCGTGTTCCTGACTTTCGGGGGAAAGCTCTCAGTTTTTCCCCATTAAGAATGATATTCGCTGTGGGTTTTTCATAGATGGCTTTTATGATATTGTGGTACGTACCCTCTATCCCTATACTCTGAAGAGCTTTGATCAAGAAAGGATGCTGTACTTTGTCAAATGCTTTTTCTGTATCTATTGAGAGGATCATATGATTCTTGTTCTTTCTTTTGTTAATGTATTGTATCACGTTGATTGATTTGCAGATGTTGAACCAGCCTTGCAGCCTAGGGATAAATCCCACTTGGTCGTGGTGAATAATCCTTTTAATGTACTGTTGGATCCTATTGGCTAGTATTTTGGTGAGAATTTTTGCATCCATGTTCATCAAGGATATTGGTCTGTAATTCTCTTTTTTGAGGGGGTCTTTTTCTGGTTTTGGGATCAAGGTAATAGTGGCCTCATAAAACGAGTTTGGAAGTTTTCCTTCCATTTCTATTTTTTGGAATAGTTTCAGAAGAATAGCTATTAATTTTTCTTTAAATGTTTTGTAGATTTCTCCTAGGAAGCCATCTGGCCCTGTGCTTTTGTTTGTTAGGAGATTTTTGATGACTGCTTCAATTTCTTTAGTGGTTACAGGTCTGTTCAGGTTTTCTGTTTCTTCCTGGTTCCGTTTTGGTAGTTGATACATCTCTAGGAATGCGTCCATTTCTTCCAGGTTATCTAATTTGCTGGCATGTAGTTGCTGATTATATGTTCAATTGTTTGTATTTCTTTGGTGTTGGTTGTGATCTCTCCTCTTTCATTCATGATTTTGTTGATTTGGGTCATTTCTCTTTTCTTTTTGATAAGTCTGGCCAGGGCTTTATCAATCTTGTTAATTCTTTCAAAGAACCAGCTCCTAGTTTCATTGATCTGTTCTACTGTTCTTTTGGTTTCTATTTCATTGTTTTCTGCTGTGATCTTTATTATTTCTCTTCTGCTGGGTTTAGCTTTATTTGCTGTTCTTTCTCCAGCTCTTTTAGGTGTAGTGTTAGGTTGTGTATTTGAGACCTTTCTTGTTTCTTGAGAAAGGCTTGTATTGCTGTATACTTTCCTCTCAGGACTGCCTTTGCTGTATCCCAAAGATTTTGGACAGTTGTGTTTTCACTTTCACTTGTTTCCATGAATTTTTTTAATTCGTCTTTAATTTTCTGGTTGACCCATTCATTCTTTAATAGGATGCTCTATAGCCTCCATGTATTTGAGTTCTTTCCGACTTTCCTCTTGTGATTGAGTTCTAGTTTCAAAGCATTGTGGTCTGAAAATATGCAGGGAATGATCCCAGTCTTTTGGTACCGATTGAGACCTGATTTGTGACCTAGGATGTGATCAATTCTGGAGAATGTTCCATGGGCACTAGGGAAGAATGTGTATTCTATTGCTTTGGGATGGAATGTTCTGAAAATATCTGTGAAGTCCATTTGGTCCAGTGTGTCATTTAAAGTCTTTACTTCCTTGTTGATCTTTTGCTTAGATGATCTGTCCATTTCAGTGAGGGGGGTGTTAAAGTCCCCCAAGATTATGGTATTGTTGTCCATGTGTTTCTTTGCTTTTGTTATTAATTGGTTTATATAATTGGCTGCTCCCATGTTAGGGGCATAGATATTTACAATTGTTAGATCTTCTTGTTGGGTAGACCCTTTAAGTAGGATATAGTGTCCTTCCTCATCTCTTATTACAGTCTTTGGTTTAAAATCTAATTTGTCTTATAGAAGGATTGCCACCCCAGCTTTCTTTTGGTGTCCATTAGCATGGTAAATGGTCTTCCACCGCTTCACTTTCAATCTAGGGGTGTCTTTGGGTCTAAAATGAGTCTCTTGCAGATAGCATATTGATGGGTCTTGTTTTTTTTTATCCAATCTGATAGCTGTGTCTTTTGATTGGGGCATTTAGTCCATTTACATTCTGGGTAACTATTGAAAGATATGGATTTAGTGCCATTGTGTTTCCTGTAACGTGACTGTTGCTGTGAATTGTCTGTGTTCCTTTTTGGTCTATGTTGCTTTTAGGCTCTCTCTTTGCTTAGAGGACCCCTTTCAATATTTCTTGTAGGGCTGGTTTCATGTTTGCAAATTCCTTTAGTTTTTGTTTGTCCTGGAAGCTTTTTATCTCTCCTTCTGTTTTCAATGACAGCCTAGCTGGATATAGCATTCTTGGCTGCATATTTTTCTCATTTAGTGCTCTGAATATATCAAGCCAGTCCTTTGTGGCCTGCCAGGTCTCTGTGGATAGGTCTGTTGCCAATCTAATATTTCTACCATTGTAGGTTATATATCTCTTCTCTTGAGCTGCTTTCAGGTTTTTCTCTTTGTCTCTGAGACTCATAAGTTTTTACTATTAGATTTTGGGGTGTTGACCTATTTGTATTGATTTTGAGAGGGGTTCTCTGTGCCTCCTGGATTTTGATGCCTGTTTCCTTCCCCACATTAGGGAAGTACTCTGCTATAATTTGCTCCAATATACCTTCTGCCCTTCTCTCTCTTTCTTCTTCTTCTGGGATCCCAATTATTCTAATGTTGTTTTGTCTTCTGGTGTCATTTATCTCTCGAATTCTGCCCTCGTGTTCCAGTAGTTGTTTATCTCTCTTTTTCTCAGCTTCTTTATTTTCCATCATTTGGTCCTCTCTATCACTAATTCTCTCTTCTGCCTCATGTATCCTAGCAGTTAGCGCCCCCATTTTTGACTGGACCTCATTAATAGCCTTTTTGATTTTGACTTGGTTAGGTTTTAGTTCTTTTATTTCTCCAGAAAGGGTTTCTCTAATAACTTCCATGCTGCACTCAGGCACCCCCGGTCTTCTGTGACCCTGAGGGTCCTGAGACCACATTGTCCCACGAAGGTTCCAAACCCCACTTTGCCCCTGGAGCAATGTTCCTCAGCGGAGCTGACTTCTAAAAGGTCTGATTTTGTGCTCCGCTGCTCTTATCAGTTGCCAGAAGTGGCCGACGGAGGTCCCCTCCCCCACTGTCTATCCTTCGAATATCGCCTCGGATTCACTTCTCTGCACGTCCCACCTTCCAGAAAGTGGTTGCTTTTCTGTTCAGAGAGTTGTTGCTATTCTTTTCTTCTATCTCCTGTTGAGTTTGTAGGTGTTCAGAATGGTTTGATCCCTATCCAGCTGTGTTCCTGAGACCAGGCGAAATCCAGGTCTCCTACTCCTCCGACGTCTCGCCCCGCCCCCCCCCCATGGTGTATCATGTTGATTGATTTACAAACAGTGAGCCACCCCTGCAGCCCAGGAATAAACCATAGTTGATTGTGGTGAATGATTTTTTTAAATGTATTGTTGGATTCAATTTGATAGTATTTTGTTGAGAGTTTTGGCATCCATGTTCATCAGGGATATTGGCTTATAATCTTTTTAACGGGATCCTTGTCTGGTTTTGGAATCAAGGTAATAGTAGCCTTTTAGAATGATGAGTTTGTAAGTTTTCCTACCATTTCTATTTTTTGGAATAGTTTGAGAAGAATAGGTATTAACTCTTCTTTAAATGTTTGGTAGAATTCCCCTGAGAAGTCATCTGGCCCTGGGCTTTTTATTTGCTGGGAAATTTTTGATTACTTGTTCAATTTCTTTGCTGGTTATAGATCTGTTCAAATTTTCTATTTTTTCCCATTTCAGTTTTGGTAGTTTATATATTTCTAGGAATTTATCCATTTCTTCCAGATTGCCCAATTTATTGGCATATAATTTTTCATAATATTCTCTTATAATTTTTTGTACTTTTGTAGTGCTGGTTATCTCTCCTTTCTGTTCATAATTTTGTTTATTTGGGTCATTTCTCATTTCTTTTTGGTAAGACTGGGTAAGAGTTTATCAATTTTATTAATTCTTTCAAAGAATGTGCTTCTAGTTTCATTGATCTGTTCTATTTTTTGTTTGTTCATTTCTATATTATTTCTGCTCTAATCTTTATTATTTCCCTCCTGGTGGCTTTAGGCTTCATTTGCTGTTCTTATTCTAGCTCCTTTAGGTGTAAGGTTAGGTTGTGTATTTGAGATTTTTCTTGCTGCTTGAGGCAGGCCTGTATTGCTATATACTTCCCTCTTATGCCTGCCTTTGCTGCATCCCAAAGGTTTTTGACCATTGCATTTTCATTTTCATTTGGTTCCATGTATTTTTAAAATTTCTTCTTTAATTTCTTGGTTAACCCATTCATTTTTTTAGTCAGACATTCTTTAACCTCCAAGCATTTGTGGTGTTTCCAAATTTTTTCTTCTGGCTAACCTCAAGTTTCCTAGTGTTGTAGTCTGAAGTTTCCTAGTATTGTAGTCTGAAAATATGCATGCTATGATCTCAGTGTTTTTGTATTTGTTGAGGACTGATTGATTTGTGACCCAGTATGTGATCTATTCTGGAGAATATCCCGTATGCACTTGAAAAGAATGTGTATACTGCGGCACTAAGATGAAGTGTTCTGACTATATTGCTGCTGCTCAAGGGCTGTAACACTGTAATCCTCCCCCAACCCCCCCGAGGAGCCACCTTCCCTGCAGCCCTCTCCATTTTATTCTTTAGTAATGGTTTTGACAACATGTTAGCAAGAGTATTTTCTTAATTGTATATATGATTTTTTAATTTCTTAATCATATATATTCATTTATAAATATATAAAAGGTTTTGTTACATATTTGGCTATAGTAAAAGTTATCAGCTATCTCAGTGAACATGCTGCCAAAGTGAACACTGGTTTTTTGCTCAAACTTTAATATATAAGTTCTACAAGATAAGAAGAGTTATGGAGATGGATGGTGGTGATTGTTGCATAATGATGCGATTTAGGGAATACCACTGACCTGTACACTTAAAATTGGTTAAGATGGTACATTTTATGTGTATTTTACTGCAACCAAAAGAAGAGTGGAAAGAAAACTGCATGCTAATTCTGACCCTCAGCCCAACTTTCTTTCTTTTGGTCAGCAGTGGTAGTAAAGGGCTAGGGTGCTGAGCAGGCCACCGGGTTTTCACAAGAAGAGGAAGAGGAAGAAGAAGAAGAAGGAGAAGCAAGGGGAGGAGGAGGAAGACAAGAAGGGGAAGAAATAATATTATTTTGTCTTTTTAGGGCAGAATGTTTACATACACACACACATGTAGTTTGCCTTACTTTGAGCAAGTCAAGATGTTACAGGAAGTACATGAGCAAAATACTCTTCAGTAAGGAATATTTGAAAGAAAAATATGCCATTTTTGTGCCCTAGGCTGCTTTTGTTAGGGAAACAAATAACAACTATAACAAATTGCTTTTATTTAGCACCCAATGCTTGTCACCACCAGGGATCTCTACGGCAGGCTGGTTTGTGTTACAGAAGGATTGTTCCACTGAATATGGTCTTATGGAAATAGCAGAAGAATATCCTAAACAGCTACTTCTAATAACCGGGATCATCTCTAGGGCCCTCTCTGAGAATTTTCTTCTGCTGAGAGGGGAGAAGTGGTAGTGGGGAGATTTCTCTTTGATGGATTTCAAATTTATTATGAGTTGAGGACCTTAAAACAAGGTGCTCGTTCGTGGTCCTTATTGAAGGAACAAAGCTGGAAAGTGGAGATTTATTAGCTAACAGTTATACTGAGAGGTGCTAGAAAGGTTTTGGATTTCCAACAGACCCAAATTTCTTTGCCCCAAACATACCTTCTGTGCTTTATATTTGGTAGTAAAATATGTGAGCAGTGTGCTGTGAAGACACACAATTTCCTGTCCATCTGTGCTGTGCTACCAATCATCGCCCACAAGCTCAGAGTTTGTCACCATCAAAGATAAGTAGTGATTCATCTGAGAAAGGCTGCCACAAGCCCTGTAGCATGTGGGTATTTGAATAAGAATGGAGTGGTACAATTTTAATTTAGAAAAGGGGCTAGGGAGTCAGTTTTATAGGCGCCATAGGTAGAAAACAGAAGAGAACTCACTGGGATTCCCAAATAATTTTTAACTAGCAGCCCCATTTAATGTGTGGAGCCCTCAGAATTGCTCATGAATCACCCAGCTCCCTTTATTTCCTGCCATTAGTGAGACTGTGTGTATTCTGATACTATGTGTCATGAGTTTCTGCAATTTCCAAAAGGGAACAAGGCGGTTATCCCTTTCCAATATGTTGGAGAGGGATGGCCCCAGGGAACTGTAAGTGTACTGATATAATTGAGGTTTATGAATTTATAGTAAAATCAAGCAACAATGGAGATGTCATATTGATATTATAATGGCATGGGTCTGAATAAAGGCAATTTTTAGGGTTTGGGGGCTATAGAAGTTGCCTTTGCTAATCTACAGAGTGTTCTTGCAATTTCTCACACTCATCCCTGCCCTCTCACACCCCCAAGGTCATGGATTTCTCTTGGATGCAGTTAGGATTAAGACACTCTCACAAGGGATGTATAAAAATGTTATAACTAGGGGCGCCTGGGTGGCTCAGTTGCTTAAGCGTCTGCCTTCAGTTCAGGTCATGATCTTGGGGTCCTGGTATCAAGCCCCACATCTGGTTCCCTGTTGAGTGGGGTGTCTGCTTCTCCCTCTCCCTCTGCTCCTTCCCCTAGCTAGGTGCTCTCCCTTTCTCTCTATCTCATGCTCTCTCTCAAATAAATAAATAAATAAATAAATAAATAAATAAATAAATCTTTAAAAAATGTTATAACATAACTTGTTATAGTGCAATGATCTATAACTCAACACATTTGGTGATTGAAATGTCAGCTAATCTAGATTTTTACTCTTTGATAAAAGTGAAGCCTCTTCAAGACTAGACTTTCCTAAGAGGGTCCTTTGTGGATATATCCTTTACTAGTTCATGATTTCTTCCCCAGAATCTTTAGTGTTTCTTCAAGTCACTCCCTGGTAAAGTCTAGCTGGACACAGATGGGAGTTTTGAGGCTCTTCTCTGAGTCTTCATGGTAAGTGCAGCCCTGGACTCTGGTCAGATAAGCCCCAAGGTCCACTCTAAACACTTCCAGAGGGTCCGGATGAAGAATGGGATCCAGTCAAGGAATGATGGTACAGGTCGGCCCTCAAGTTCTTTTCACATCTTCCTACCAGTTGTTGGGGGGACACTGCTATTTATCTTTCTAGGGAAGCTGACAAATAACCATGTCACTAGAAACTTTAATTTTTCTCATAAGCTACACAGCCTAATTGTATATGATTGGAAGAACATTTCTCCTATTAGCAGGGCTGTGACGCTGTCTAAGAGGACAGCGTATTTTCCTTGTTACAGTAAGGACATTTGGTTTGTGTCTGTTCAAGCTGAAGTCTGGTGGCAGCAGGAAAAAAAATCACCGTCTCTTACTAGATTTTCTTTTTGCTTCTTAAGGCTTGACTCCAAGTCCTATTAGCCTATTTGGATCTAGAGTCTCCCTTCTGGAGGGGGTTTCCTCAGTAGCATCTGTGACATGAGATCTTCCTTCCTAAGACTTCACAACCAACTGTCTGCCAAGTACTCATTGTATTATTTCTTGGTTGGAGGCAATCTTTTAAAGATCTCTTTTAAAGATTTAATGCTATTGTGAAGTTTTAGAGAATCTTGGAGGCAGTATCTTGTCCCTCCAGGTAGAGGGGATTCTGGTTTTCTTAACTTTAAGTGGAAAAACCTAGAAGCAATGCTTAAGTGGCCTCTCCTCAAATGGGGTGAGAGCCTACCTATCAGGGGCCAAACTGATGACCATGACATAGTGGTGTTTTCACCACTTATGCTCCAGTAGTTTAAAGATAAGTTATGATTCCCTCAATGACTTTCTGTTGGCAGCCATGCTAAGGTATGGATGACAAGGGACTCATTCCTACAAGCAGTCTGGTCCTAGAACAGGGGTCAGATAGATCTCTCTGCCCTTGCCTATTCTGAACACCTCAGCATCTCTGTGGACAGCAAGACAGCACTAAGAAGTCCACTGGGGGCCTTAAACACACCTACCTATCTCCAACAACTTTACATCTACCTCTAGTCTTAGGGAAGATGTGGATGTGGGAACATTTCCTCTCAGTTTTGGCCGAGTTCTGGGCCTGATTGCTCCACACAGTCCAAGATGAGACTCTAAAGTATCCTTATATGGGACTTGACCCTTGTCCCCTCATCCACTTATGACTCTAAATTGATTAACATTGTAAAGGCTGGGAGTGCTAAAGATTAGGAAATTTTAGTTATTTGTGCTTTTCCCTGACCTCAAGGTTAATTAGAGGGGCTTCAAGGACACCATTTGAAGGGCTATAAGGAGACTCCTGGGGAGCTTTTTTGTATCCTCTGCACCGGAGGGATGGTAGGTTACCGTCTGACTCTTGCCTCAGGAATCTAAAGAACAATGTGGGCTGCAGCCATGTTGCAGAACCTGAGGAACAGGATCACATTGCATTCCCACCAATCATGGGCTCCAGATGTGTGTTTCCCAGGGACCAGTTTTGGTCATGGAGAAAGAGCCAACATGCCAGGGGTCTAGGGTCATCTTGCAAAGACTCTATGAAGAGGACATCCCGGTGGGGAATGGATCCCCCGAAGAAAGAGTCTATGAGAAAGGGGACTACAGAGAACCGGGGGCCTAGGAGAGGTAAGTGGGGCCAGCAGGAATTCCATCACTGTGGCAGGAAATGGTGGGTGAGAGACCACAGTGATGAGGGCTCTGCAAAACACCCAAAGGTGCCTAAGAGAGAGAGAGAGTCTTAAAGCCACAGCTGGGCAGGTGTAAGTCCAGAGAATTCTAATTAGGAAAGGCATTCTCTGTACTTTTATCTCTTTACCCTCTTCTCCCCATATCTGCTGTAGAGGAATTTTCAGATACTTCCATTAGAAAGAGTTCCAAACTAACTATTGCTTCCATCTGCCAGCAAGATTAAGCTAAACTTGAAATCAAGTTTGGAGTTTTCACACAGGGCATTGCACAAAAACTCTTCTTAGTCAACAGTGACTCTTCAGGGACCAAAGTAAAGGACAACAGTTAGTTATCAGAATGGATGTGCCTAGGTTATGGAGCTTGCCTGGGTTTTCAAGCAGGGGTAGAGGAAGAAGAAGCACTGCAGATCGAGTTTGAGAGGGTCAGAAGAAAAGAGAATACAGGAGTCTCTGTTGTATGACAAGCTTCACTTGTTCAATGTGTTGATTACCTACGGGTGGGAGCTGAGTAAGGATTGTGAGCTTGTTACTCAGTCACAGCCTCTGTCCTCCCCACACAAGCAGATGCTGCTTTAGCCTCAGCTCCTCCTAAACACAAAGCCCAGATTGCTACAGGTGCCCTCCCATGTTCTTCCTCATTGCAGGCTACACACCTAAAAGGAAGAACTCTTTGAGGTCAAACCTATGAAGGGACAGGAAATAATGTTACTGCTATTTTGGAGGTGGCCAAAATGTTCCTGTTCATAAGCTTTGGCTCCTTCTTCCGTCTCCACCTTCTTATTCTGGTCGCTGCCTGTTCTTTCAAGACCTGACCTCGCCAGTTCCAGGGAACTGATCCCCATTGCATGCCCAGGTCTCAGATTCTATTGCCAGTGGGTAGCAGACCTCCCGAGAGCTAACCCAGACCCTTAGGAATCACCTTCATAAAGGAACTGCAAAGAACCTTCTTCCTTTTCAAGTCCAGTCACTGTGACCCTTTGCTCTTCCTCAGACCATTGCTTGCTCGCACTTTCCTGACGATGACTGGCCCTGCTCTCCTGCTTTGAAGCAATGCATCAGGGGCCTGCTTGAAACTATTGTCAATAAATCTACCAGCCCTACAACATGTCTTACCGCAAGGGCAGTTGCTAGCTTTCTCTTGAGGTAAAATAAATTTATGTAGAAATTAAGTTCAGAGAATATCCTGGGATTAGTATAAATTCAGCCCAACATTCCATACCATCGTCATTTCTCAATGATGATGCACCACAAAATAGACCCCAAAGATGATCTTGAGGTTGAAAGTGAGATTTAACTGTTTGATGGATTTCATTTGCTAACAATTAAACAGCTCTACTCCTTTTTGAATAACTAATATGCTCCAGACACCTTGTTACTACTCTGCATATAGTACCTTTCAGATACCTGCAAAAGCAGGGTTTGGTGTTGGCTTTTTTACAGATGAGGAAATTGTAAACCCTCAGCAGGCTGACTCCAAACCCATGCATTCACCTTACCTGTCACCCCCGGATATCACACTTACTTCTTGGGAGTTATGCAGTACTGGAGACTTTTTTTTACCATTGAAAAATGAGCTGGTTTTATTTAAAGCAGTGGTTTTCAACCAGGGGTGATTTTTGTCTGCCCAGGGAGTTTGGCAATGTGTAGAAACAGTTTTGGTTGTCCTGACTTTGGGGAAGGTGCTGGTGGCATCTAGTGAGTAGAGACCAGTGATACTGTGAACAGCCTACGATGCACACGAGAGCCCCTATGGCAAAAAATTATCCAGTCCCAAGTGTTGGTAGTGCTGAGGTGACAAAACTCTGGTTTAAAGCAACTTTAAAAAGCAGTTTATATGGGACGCCTGGGTGGTTCAATCAGTTAAGTGGCTGCCTTTGGCTCAGGTCATGATTCCATGGTCCTAGGATCCAGTCCCATATGGGGCTCCCTGCTCGGTGGGGAGCCTGCTTCTCCCTCTCCCTGCTGCTCCCCCTGCCTGTGCTCTCTCTCAATCTCTCTGACAAATAAATAAATTAAATCTTAAAAAAAAACAATTTATATGACTGAATAGAGCAGTAGACTGTGTAGTTATAACTAAATATGTTGCTAGATCAATGAGTGCCGGGCATAGGATTTTTTAAGAGAAAGTAGAAAATTATTTTGTGAGACTCCAAGTTCCCAGATGTGTTCCAGATTTTCAAACGTTAGTAAAGATGGGCCTGCTTGTGCAAGAGAGATTCTCCACGAGGCCCTCCTACCTGAAAATGATTTCGGTAAGAATGGTCACGTTAGGTGGGCTCTGATTCTTTCTGGCTCATGCCGAATGTTGGTGGGTCAAAGAATCTACCATGAGGAGCCCAGCAGATGACAAAGTAGAATAACCAAACCCTTTACCACCTGAGATGTCATCAGGGACTCCTGCATTACTTTCCAGAGTTTTTACCTCCTTACCTTTCTTTTTTTTTAATTATTTTTTTAAAGATTTTATTTATTTGAGAGAGAGAGAATGAGAGATGGAGAGTGCGAGAGGGAAGAGGGTCAGAGGGAGAAGCAGACTCCCCGCTGAGCAGGGAGCCCGATGCGGGACTCGATCCCGGGACTCCAGGATCATGACCTGAGCCGAAGGCAGTCGCTTAACCAACTGAGCCACCCAGGTGCCCTACCTCCTTACCTTTCTTAATATCTTTTAAAATTTCAAACAAACCTCATAGTAGAGTCCTGAAAAGCCAGGTGAGAATCTTCTTCCATTTATTTTTATAATAGAAAAGTCATCCAAGTTTGCTCACTGGAACAAATTACCCACTTATTGGATCAGGAAAGTAAAATATTACTTACAAACTGCTCTCTGCTGGTCCTCACAGCAGAGGATGGATTGTTCTAGCATAATGTAACGGCATCCAAAATATTATAGCATTAATTCAAGTAACCAGACAGTAACGAAAAAAATAGTAGGCCCCGAACAGCCCCGAACAGCAGTAATGTTCTGCTCCTGGAGCTGATTAGCTATTTAAAATACAAAACAGCAGAGAAACCTAGAGACCAGAATGTAAAAGCAAATACAATAACGATTTAGAAAAAGAGCTTGGGAAGGGAGAGGTGGTCACCTCTTGGCCAACTTAGATCTTGACTTTTAAAACAAATTGGAAGTGGGAAGAAACACATTTCCTTTTAATGTAACAAAGTGAGTCCAAATGTGATTCTTAATGATATTGTCCAAACTGCAATCATATTGTTGCTGCTTCCCTGAGAAGCATAAATGAATGCAAACATCTGTGCATACCCCATGCATTTGTGCACAACATGCTCATGCTGTAAAGATACCCATAAAACAAAGCAGCCTGAATATTACTCAGCCTTATTTTATAACGCTGCCTGGATTTGAAAATGGATAGAGAGGGTTATTATGTACTCATAAATTCAGGCCAATTAGGCAGAGAAACATTCCAAGCATAATGCCGCATGTTCCTGTATTCTATCACCTCCTGTAGGTGCTATTCCGTGGGAAGAGGGAGGCTCAGAAGAACTTTACACATAACTTGTTTTCCTGGCAAGTAGAAAACACACGTTTGTAGGATTTTGGCTGGGATAAAGGCACTCTTTCACAGGGGATGATGTCCATTTGCTCCTAGGGTAGCTCTGTTTCCAACGGATGGAAAATAATACAGTCATAGCTTGGGGACATAGTTACAGAGACTGAATTAAAGGATGAGTAATTGGTGAGGGACAGATTATTCAAATGTAGAAAATAATAGATGTTAGAGGTAGTATAAATGTGAGTATCCCATCATTCTGGAATTTTAAGCTCTATCTTTAAAGCTTCAAAAAGTTTAAAACTCATTTTAGGAAGTATCAACTCACAAAGAGTTAGTAAACCTTAGTTCATCAACGAGCTATTAAAAGTAGAACTCAACTTACTGAGCAGCCATTATGTGCCAAGTATTATGCAAGGTGCTCAGGACATAAACTTAAGAGACACACACCTAGATTTCATGGGTACTTCAATTTAACAAGGATAAACACACACACACACACACACACATACACACACATGGAACTTAAAAACAAATACCTTGATGCAAGATGATAAATGCAACTAAATCTATGAAAGAGGTGAAGATTAAAGATTTGTTTAGATAGTGGTTGAGTCTGTTATTGACTGATTCAGAGTGGGTGTCAAAGGAGAGGCACCCCTCAAGCATGCGAACTTGCCCCCGAGTGCATAGAATTAATTGGATAAAGGTACCATGAACCAAGATGCTGGTTAGTGGTGCAGGGAAAGAAACTAGTTTTAAAGTGATGTTGTTGAAGAATTAAGTTTTTGAGAGATTGAATTTAAGGTTTCTGAATATTTAGGAAATACGTGTTTGGCTATTAGGAGAGAGTTCTGAGTTGGATACAACTCAACCCAAACATAGAATCACGGAATTTTTTGGTTAAGTAATGTTACTACATTTTGCTGCCTTTTTATGGGTACCAAGATGGCTTCTGGTTTCATATCATTTCGCTATAGGACTACAAGCATCTTGAAAAGCACCATGCTGAAGGTATGGAATATATTTTCACTGCTAACTTAAAAGAATACCTGTGGTTGAAAATCAATTGATGAATGAGTTAATTGTATAATAATATATTTCAATAAAGTTGTTATAAAAATGATAAGAAAAAAATCAATTGATGTACTTTTTCTCCAAAGTATTTCCCATAGGAAGGAAGAAAGGAAAGAAGGGAGGAAGGGAGGAAGGAAGGAAGGAAGGAAAGAAGGAAGGATGGAAGGAAGGAAGGAAGGAAGGATGGAAGGAAGGAAGGAAGGGCAGGCAAGAGGCAGGAGGGAGGGAGAGAGGGGGGAAGTCAGTCAGACAAATTCACAAATTGAATTCATGGAATGAATAAGCTGAAAGCATCTAAAAGGTCATTTAATTCAATTTGCTGATGAAGGAACATAGACCAAAAGAGTGAAAATGAGTTAATTTAGAGTCATGCGCTCAGTCTAACACTCATGCTTTCTTCAGTTATCTTGTTTTTTGTTTGTTTTTCTGTTGTTTTAAAAATATATTGTCAGTAAAAGCAAACAGAATAAAGGAGTGACCCTTCCCTTCAGGAAGAAGAGACTCAGAATGAGACATAAGGAATGTGGAGGCTTGGCCTAGCCCATGGGGAATATAGATCCAGGGAGCCTGATTTTCTCTGTTTCTATTTTTAATAAAACTCTTGAGTTCTGGAAGCAAGTGTTCAACAAGTCCACTCAGTATTTGTCAAAAACTTAAGGTACTTAACTAATTAAACATTCCTATCTTTTTGCATTTGTCATTTTCATCAACTAGAAACTTTCCATGCTAAATTATTGAGTTTGAACTAAAATTTTCTGTGATTAAACATTTAAAAACGAATACTAATGCATTTCAAGTAGAGAGCCAGCCTTAAGGAACAGAGCATAGCTTCATTTTAAAGTGGACCAATTAACAATTGAGAGCTTTGAGAGCAACTTGTTTATGATGCCAAAAATGAAATAAAAACTTCTAAGTGGCTGCGTTGTCAAACGGAGGAGCCTATGTAATTTACATACGCCATAAGGATTTCCACTTTTCGTTACCATGTCTTCAAATGCAATTTTCCTATGTTGGCATCTTAGTATCGTCATATTGCTTATAACTGTGAGTTTGTCCTTGGTCACGTGGAAAACGTTAGCTCTAAAAGTAAAGTTGTAGACCAGTGGTGGCTTCAAGAACAGGATGGCCCCCTCTCTTTTACCTTTTCCCTTTTTTCACTGAAGTGCACTTTTTATAATTGATTCCTCTATATGTCATTTACTCTTCTTTTTTTAAGATTTATTTATCTATTTCAGAGGGAGAGAGAGAGAGAGAGAGAGCATGCACAAGTGGGGGGAGGGGCAGAGGGAGAGAATCCCAAAGAAGACACCTTGCCAATGCAGAGCCCCACAACTCTGAGACCAGGACCCAAGAGTCAGAGGCTCAACTGACTGAGCCACCCAGGTGCCCCTGATTTACTCTTTTTAAGTGATCATTTCTTTTTCTTAGTGTATGTTCAGGGAGATAAATGATTTCAGGGGAATAATTCCGAGTCCGCTCCTTTCTTAGCTTAGGATATAATGTTTAGTAGAGGGATTTTTAGCCACAGTGCTCCACATATAATAGTTGCTCAGTGAATATCCGATAAATAAAGGAATGAATGAAGGAGATTCCTGGATGCTGCTTTGGTAAATAAACATGTGTAGGCAAATGGACTTTTTCTTTTTCAGTTAAAATGTCTAGACCCGTTGACATTCTCTTTTAGAATTTGTATAGTGCCTGAAAAAGACATTATGGGTCATTTGTTAGCCCATATGGCAATTTGATGGGTAAATCAGTCCGTTGCTAAGGAGACAGCTGTGATCTGCTGCATATTTGACTCCAAAGTGCTCCATGCATTCTACAAATCCATGCCTTTGAAAGACAGGGCAAAACAGTTTTATTGTGTTACACTGGATATGAAATGGTTAGAGCATTAAAACCCTGATTTTTATAACCAGAAAAAAATGTTTAATAATATTAACATACAAAGTAAAAATTTTGATGTTTCTGTCTACCAGAGGACTGCTTTTTAGTTTGGATTTTAATCTGGAAGTTACTCTTTCAGCCAAAATGAGAGAAAGTTGGAAAGTGGATCAATGTAAATCAAGTAATGAATGCAGAGATGTGTAGAGCAGGTGATGTCTGACTGCAGAAGAGAACACTGGAATATAATGGAAACATCTTCAGGAAGCCAAGATGGTATCAGTACAAAGGCTCACGAAAACCCTAATTGCTGCAGTTCGGGAAGAATAAAGAGGCAGGCTGATTAGCAGACAGAGTTTGACAATCAGAAAACTGAATTTGCAGCAGCATGAAAAGTCCAACAGAAGCCCTTCTCTACCAAAAGACTTTGCGGTGGATGTTGAAGGCAAATTCTGTTTTCTTAACAATAAAATTAATAAAGACTATCTAAAGATAGTTTGTAACACTACCATCAAAAACTAATGATGTACTGTATGGTGACTACATAACATTAAAAAAAAAAGACAGTTTTGTGCCCTTGGGCATCCATTTCACCCCTTTTGGTGAAGAATTGCACATTAGTATATATTATTTTCAGTTTGGTTTATATAAAGGTGCTTAATAACTGCATCATAATTTCTAGTTCTCCTTATGTGGGTTTAGTCATTCCCCACCTGTTGGAGACATGTTGTCTCCATAAATTCCCAAGTTAAAGAACCATTGCCAGTATTTCAATAGATAATGGATTTGAAGTGGGCCAAGAGTCACTGATTTGCAAGATACCAGTGAAGAAGTGGGCATCCCTGGGTAAGAGTGTTATCATAAGGAGACTTGCTTTTCCCTGGGTGCACTACAAAGACATCTCTTTACTTAAAAATAACCCAAAGCATGTATTCTATCAATGATGTTCCCCAGCAATATTATCTTTATGCAAAAAGCTTACATGTGGTTGACCCGAAAGCTACTCTCAGGCCTTGAGGATATGGTGATTTCATCCAGTTTGTACCATGATACTCTGACTAGACCAAGAGTACAATTCAGAGCTTTGAAAAATCTTCTGTGAGGCTTAGCATCTTTTATCAATGCTTTTATCATGGTATTTCCTCACTTAATAACCTACAGCTATTTCCCACTTGTTGGGCCAGGCCTAAACCAACTGTGAGGTTTTTGCGACCCTCCATAATCTGCTACCATCTTTGCTTTCTGAAGACATTTCTGTTCTATTCAGAGAGTTTCTCCTCCAGGAGACCTCACCTTCTGTGCACCTCTCTGCATGCATTATGTGATGTACTCTCTGATCTTTTTACGAGGGAGTCCGTCTTACTTCTGCCTTACAAATGATGGTCTCCCACATCTTAAGGTACTACCGTACCCACAGATCTCCCCCCATTCTAAGCATCCACAGTATGAATTTTGAATACCACATAGTTTATCATATAACCATGTACTACCTTTCCTGGTTTTCTACTTTAATTTTGTTATTATCATATTTCCAATTGGAATTGTATTTCTTGAAGGCAGAGGCTTTTCTGGGAGCTCCATGGCACCCAGTTCAGTGATGGACAAATGATAAGCCTTAAACTATTATTTATTTATTTAGGTTTCAAGTTTTTATTTAAATCCTAGTTAGTTAACATATGGTGTAATAGTGGTTTCTGGAGTAGAATTTAGTGATTCGTCACTTCCATACAACACCTGGTGCTCCTCACGAAGAAGCGCCCTCCTTAATCTGCATCACCCATTTAGCCCATCTCCTGCTCACCTCCCCTCCATCAACCCTCAACAAACTATTTTAAACCTATCTTTTTTTAGTTCTGTTTAAAAGAATCCCCTTGATTGAAGTGCTCTTCCACAGAACTGTGATGCACTGTTGCTCAGTGATCCTGATGCCCTTTCATTTGTTCACGTTATTGCCACCCCTATTCATCCTTTATAGTACAATGGCGGGCCAGAACTTAACATATGGATTCGTTTTGAAAATTAAGATTAAATTTGCTTTGAGAACTTGCGGCACCTTTTGGAATATAATTAGCATTTTTTTCATGTCATTGCACAGCTTGATTTGAGAAACATCTTGAAATTACCGGCAGAGCTTGTGGGATATGTTGGCATCAACCAATGCTGATGAAACGCATTGGTAGCCATGGTCACAAAGTGTCATCAGTAAGGAGCACAGGTCAGAGTTTAGGAAAACAAGGAGTCTGTGGGCAGTTAATGGTTTGAGGTACCTGGGTAGAGCCAAAATGAATGGGATTTGATAATGGTGAGGAATCACACAAATGTAAGGTAGCGCTCTATCATTAATATTATTTTAGTAGTCTGATAATGATGGTATTGGGCACTCAGTAATATTCAAAAAACACCATTTGTCGTCAACTTCTGGAAGTAATATCTTCTATGTTCTATTGCTTTCCATGAATATGATTTGAGACTGGGAAAAATTTTTGCTGCATTTACTTAGTTAATTGATGTTTAAAAATTACCTGTTTTATTTCCCCACACTGCCATAATGAGTGTAATTTTTTTTAATTGTAAGAACACTTAACATGAGATTTACCCTCTTGACAAACTTTTAAGTGCACAATACAGTATTGTTAAGTATAGGCATGATATTATACAGCAGATCTTTAGAATTTATTCATCTTGCACAAAGGAAATTTTATATCCTTTCAACAGCAACTCCCATATCCCCCTTCCCCCCAAAGTGAATTTTTTATTAGTGCTCCAAAAGGGTTATATTATACTAGAATATCAATTTTATTTATCATCTTTTTCTACTCATTCAAGAAGTCTTGTGTTGCTAAATTATTCACTGGCTCAACATTTCATTAATCTAAAATTTAAGTCTATAATCTCATCACATTTAAGAAAATCCCTCTCCAAATTCTGACTCATTCATATCCTCATGCCTTCTTTTTTTAATGATGGCAATCTGTGCTTTCAAAAAGAGTTACATTGGTCCCCATTCATTGTTCCCACAGGCAGAAACTCAAAACCCTTATTAAACTTTCTTGCTTCAGAGGTTTTCAGTTCAAATACTTAAAAAATTCTTTTTGCTCTCTCTCTCCTTAATGCTTTCACTCTTAAGAGTCCTTTTAATTTCTCTTTTGGATGTTGTTTTGGAAACAGTCCATCCATGGCAGTAGGCGGGGCACTGCAGCTACTCTGTTGAACCGACATCACTGTTAGGTGACGTTATGGTACACCTTCCAGCAGCTTCAGGATTCACCTACGATTCGTTTTGTAGTGCAACTACACAATCACAAGCTATTTCCTCCTATCCTTCTGTAATTATCTTGAAGACCTTATTAACCCGAAGCATGGTTCAGGGCACAGTCATGGTTCATGGAAATGCTTGTCACACATCTGACTTGCCCTTCTCTCCCCTAAACCCCACATACTCTTAGGAGTTGTTTACTGCATAAGAAACCTACAGATTAAAGTAACTCTACATCACTTCAAAAAGCTTAATTTTTCAAAAGCTCTGTTTTCACCATAAACATTTTTTTATGCCACACAAACCTACCTTACTTCATTTTTTAAAAGATTTATTTATTTATTTCAGAGAGAGAGAGAGAGGGAGAATGTGCAAGCAGGGGGGAGGGGCAGAGAGAGAGGGAGAGAGAGAAACTCAAGGAGACTCTGTGCTCAGCATGGAGCCTGATGTGGGGCTCGATCTTACAACTCAGATCATAACCTGAGCCAAAACTGAGAGTTGGATGCTCAACCGACTGCACCACCCAGACTCCCCAACCTTACTTCATTTTAATCCTCATATTAACACTGTGAGTAAATTTATAGAGCCTATTGTACATATAAAGAAAATGTAGCTACGTGAGTGTATTAGCCAAGGTTCCCTAGAGAAACAGAACCAATTAAATACACACACACACACATATGGAATAATACATACATATACTATGTACCTATAATATATTTATTCTAAGGAATTGGCTTTTGTGACTGTGGAGGCTGAGGTCCCCTGGAGTTCCAAGAGAGCTGATGTGTAGTTCTCATCTGAAAATTATCAGGCTGAAGACCTAAGAAGAGCTGATGTTACATTTCAAATCTGAAGGCTGGGGAAAAAAAACAATGTTCCAGCTCAAGGCTGTCAGGCAGGAGGAGTTCACTCTTATTGGCCTTTTTGTTCTATTCAGGCCTTCAATTGATTGGATGAGACGCCCCTCCATTAAGGAGAGAGCAATCTCTTTTCTGAGTCTACAGATTCGAGTATTAATCTCATCCAGGGACACTCTTATAGACAACCTAGATGTTTGGACAACCAGTGGCCTGGTGATGTTGATACATGAAGTAAATCATCAGAGGGAGTTTAAGTAAAAGTTTGTGATCACACAGCTAGATGGTGGTGGGAATTGGAATTTGATCCTGATCTGTAAAATGGAAAAGTCTTTGTTTTTAATAACTATGCTACATTATTGGTATTTCCATTCATATCCAGTCAGATATCAGGATCTTCGTGTGCAATGCTTCTTGCTTCTTGTACATTTCTACAACTGTTCCCATTTCGGGCCTCTTTATCTCATGCCCACACATTGAAATGATCTGCACACTGGTAACCCTTCTTCCAGCCTACCCCTCAACTTCACACTTCCAGTACCTCTCTTCCAAAGTCACCAGATTAATTTTCTTAAACACATTTTGCCATGTCACTTTCTTGCTCAACAGTCTTCATGTTTCCCCCAGCATTATGGGCAAAATGTGGACGCCTTGACCTGGATGGTAAGGCTCCTGTGTCATGGCTCCCATTGCCAGCCCTGGTGCCACCTGCACAGGTGGTCGAGTTGCATTTTACTTGGAGCAGGGATTTAAAAGTCTAAGGTGTAAAGCAAGAATTGCCCTTGAAAATCTTAAATTTTTCTATAAAGTATGGTATACATAGTTTTATATTTATAATATATTTTTAAAGTTTATAAAAATAATTCTTATGGGTACTAATATTTGACATACCCTGATCTAGACTAAAAGGATGAACAAAAGAAGAGTCCATAACAGAAGTCTGGGTGTGCCAGCAAATGTGCTTTAAGATCATTGTTAAGTCCCTGGTAGTGAATTGGGTATCAGTGGAGAATTCTGAAGTATTCCTACTTGCTTCATGGGTGTATTCAATTTGTTAGGTTGTCCAGTCTCTCTAACATTAATACATGTTAAAGGATTTGTTTGTTATTGTAGATATTGAATGCAATAGTGTGTGTGTGTGTGTGTGTGTGTCTTTTTGTGTATTGGGGGGAGTGGGGTTGCGGGAGGAGAGGGAAGGCCTTTCTAAAGTCATCTGTAAGTGAAATGTACTTAGGACATGACCTCATGCTGCTGCCTTATTTTAGCTATATTTGTGTACAGGTAGTATATATCCTTTCTCAATTGCTCAAGGGTGCGGGGCGGTAACACATAGTGCTACCTCGTGAACCTCCTGATTCCTGTGAACCTCTCTGCCCATAAGAAAGTATTCTGATTGTGGCATGGACTAGATATCTCAAAGGACACATTAATAGTGGGATTTCTACTTCAGTAGACAAGCGATGTCCTGGGACTTTCCAGAAACTCTGCATCTGTAATCTCAAGCTTGTTCATATTTTTTACCATCAGAAGTCATTGACCACATTTCATCTTTCCTCCTCCTCCATTCATGAATATGAGCACACCTCATCATTTCCTTATTGGTAATCAGGAAATCTAAATCTAAATAAATCTAAATTGTTTGACAAAATAATATTTTTTGAGATTTATCTTAATAAGGTAGGAGAAAATCCTTGGATGATATTAACATTACTTAAGGAAAATAGAGCACATTTTTAGTTTCAACTAAAAGCTAGTTGGCCAAGGTACTTTGTGTTACGAAAGAGCCAGGGACTAGAGACATTCTGCTTCTTGCTATGCCACTGACTTCCTGGGGAGACCTCGGGAAAGTCATCCACTCCCACTTACCTTTCATTTTCCAGCTTTCACGGAGGAATTAGGTGTTCTTCAAGGTTCTTTCCCAGTGTTTTTTTCTGTGATGGCAACATATTCATTAGCAAGTGCAGCAGATGGTAGGGTGCCTCCTTTGCATAGCTCACATTCAGAGAATAACCAGCATTGTTCTTGTTAGAGAAAACAGCGGAGGAGGATGCTCTGTCCTCATATGTGTTTTTAGAGCATTGGAATGTCTCTAGCACAGCGTTGGCAGGATTGATAATATAGTACAGGTTTAATGGATTTATATATGTGAGTAACCTTATGAATATATGTACAAAGTGGTGTGTGTGTGTGTGTGTCTGTGTGTGTGTGTGTGTGTAAGATGAATTTCTGGATTTTGACTCCTTTCTCCAGTCACCTACGGCCAGGGAAGATTAGCCTACATTTTGCTGCTTTAGTGCATCCAAAACACACTGAACACAATAAAACGAGAGTTCGAGCCTCTGCTTCTGTCCTTGGCTCTGGGCTGAAAATGGCCCCCATGAGAATGGCTAAAATAACCATCCTGAGTTTATCTTTAGACTCCCTGAATGATACCTTCTTGTTCAATATAAGCAGGCCTTCTGTTCAAACTCATATGTCTTTTTTTTGAGTTCTTCTATCTTTGGCTTCAAGAAATAAAGGGAAAGAAAAGAGAATAAGGATATGAAAAGGCCAGAGATGATATCCTGACACAAGTTCCATTTACAAAAAATCTCATTCAGGAAATGAAAAAAAAAATGTGTCAGACAGACACAAGGCAATTCATGACTAAGTCAACTATCCATTTGAAATAGGATAATGTGAGTAAAGTAGAATTTTATTTTATTTTTTTGCTCCAAACCAAAAAGTTGTTCTAATACACCCATCTACATGGAAGTTTATGGAAACAGCTGGACTCAGATACTCAGCTTGCAGCCCACGTCCTGAGCTGTTCTAGGCAAGGTGAGTGGCAGTTGCAGGTATAGGCTGACTTGTGCTGTCAAAGTCTCTCCAGGCTGCTCCTGCATGTGGTTGGGGAGCCCATGGCCACGATGGGCCACAGCCCTTGGAAACATGCTGAATAGAATTTTATTTTTATTTTTATTATTTATTTATTTATTTATTTATTTATTTATTTTTTCGTGCTATATGACCTTTAATTAAGTATAAAGTCTTCCAGTCACGTCACCTAGGGACCATTTTACCCGCTGCTCTGTTTGGCTGCCAGTCTCTTGTCTCTCTCTTCAGCGATGGTGAGGTAGATACCCTTTCCACGGGGAAGAGAAATCCATGGTTTGTTGCTTTTGCCAATAACAAAAATGTTGGAGAGTCGGGTGGCAAAGTTGTTGCCATTGGCATCTTTCACGTGAACCACGTCAAACAAACCAGGGTGTCTCTCTCTGTTGGTGATCACACCAATTCTTCCCAGGTTAGCACCCCCAGTCACCATACCCAGATTACCAGTATCGAACTTGAAGAAACTGGTAATCTTTCCAGTCTCCAAATCAATCTGAACGGTGTCATTCACCTTGATGAGGGGGTCAGGACGGCGGACGGTGCGTGCATCATGAGTCACCAGATGAGGATTCCTTTTGTCCCCACAAAGATCTTTCTCACTTTGCACAACTTATACTTGTCCTCCTTCAGGTGTGATCTGATGAACAGCAAAGCGACCCTTGCTGTCATAGATCAGACAGAAATTCTCCCCGGTCTTGTCAATGCTGATGACATCCATAAAACCAGCAGTAGGTTATATCAGTTCGGACCTTGCCATCAATCTTAATAAAATGCTGCAGACAGATCTTCTTGACTTCGTCTCCTGTGAGGGCATACTTAAGTCTGTTCCTTAGGAAAATGATGGGAGGGAGACATTCTCTCAGCTTATGGGGACCAGTAGGTGGGCGAGGAGCAAACACACCGGTCAGTTTATCCAGCCTCCAATGCTTTGGAGCTGCTACACGCTTCAGATGCTTCTTGGGACCACGAGCCACGGCTGTGCTAGGCACAAAAAGAGCTAGAATTTTATTCTTAAGATTAAAGAGTGTTCACGTTCAGGGAGAGGTTTAGAATTTTAAGGGACTTTAGACTTATTTTATATATTATTTTTATTTTTTAAATTTTTTAAAAAATTGTATTTATTTATTTGTCAGAGAAAGAGACGGCAAGAGAGGGAACACAAGCAGGAGGAGTGGGCGAGGGAGAAGCAGGCTTTCCCCCAAGCAGGGAGCCCAATGCGGGGCTCGATCCCAGGACCCTGGGATCACGATCTGAGCCGAAGGCAGATGCTTAACCGACTCAGCCACCCAGGCATCCCTATACTATTTTTAAAGTGCTAAATAAGGACGGGGCTCTTTGATGAAAGTAACCTAAAACTTTAGAATGCCTTATAATGTCCTTCAGCTGAAGTTTAGCTGTCTTACGTTCTAATCTGCAAATACAAGGGAAAGTTAAAGTCTAAGTGTGGAGGAAAATGATTTTTTAAAAGAAAGTTTAGTTAGTAATTTACTTGTGCTAATCCTTTCTTTCCCTTTAAAGCCATGAATCTGCTCATTATACTTTTCAGTTGGAAACAAAAATCATTTCTTACTCTCGTATTTATTGTACTTATCAATGTTAAAACAATACAACCTTCAAAATGCCAAGCTGTACAAAGAAATATTGCACCAAAATAGTTGGAAAGTGTGTATGAGATACTAAAACATCTGGATAAAAAAAAAGAAACATTAAATCAACTGTCAGGCAACTGTTTTGTGTCTCCAATGTTAAATACCTGATTTTTTTTTTTTTTTTTTTGGGAAACATCTGAATGTTTCTTGGCATGCTGAAAAAACTTGCTATTGGTTGAAGGATCTTTTATGCTATATCTGAATGCATCAGGATAGCTTCTGTATAGGATCAGGATTGAGAGATAATGATTGCTCTGATAATGAGGTTCATCTCTGAGCACAGAGGTTGAGAGAGTAGGGCTTTCTAGTTGTTTTGAGATCATTAGAAACACCTCGACGATCATGCATACATATCCCTTCATTAACTTCCTCCTTTTCCTAGTCAACTCATTCTGCTCCTTATCCTACAACCCCAACCCCAACCCAAACACACACTTAACTTGGCTCTCACTGGTGGGCTTTAACTGAGAAAGCTGATTGAGAATAGCTATCAAGTTTTCCCTATTGGTGTATGGGGTCCATTTTAATCCCAAAGAAGAAAACTGTCTGCTGAGGTGTCAATGGTATTCACCAGGAAGCTTCCCAGGGGAGGAGGATGGTATTGAATTTACTGGGAAGCCATCACTAGGATTCTGTCACTAGGAAGAGACTATGAAACCAGCTGGGTACCCCATAGAATTCACTTTCAGAGAGCCAGCTGGAGGACCTGTAAAATGTTCTTCTGAAGGTAGCTGCTTGGAGTGAATTTCACGGGGCGTCCTGACTACCAGCCCAGTGCAACAGGAGCAGGAAAAATTAACATACCAGAACCAGCAGGAAAAAAACCTTCTCTTCCAGGGTGCCTCATATGTCCTCTGTTGATAGAATCAGTATTGTGCCAACTGGCAAGGGAGAAATGTTTCCGTATCACAAGCAGCCAATGAATGGTTGATTTGGAACTGAGACGCAATAAGCTAATAACTAGCACATTCCTCCTTGTTATAGGTGCTGAAATCAGGTTTTAATGTAGTGGAATCAAAGAAAAAGAAATCACAAACCAGGATCATGTAGCCTTACAGTGTTATGCAAAAGATCAGTTCGATCTTCACTGCTTCTGTGATTTAGGTTATAGGATATTTATACATTCTCTGTATCTTTGCATATAGGGTATTATCAACCAAAGGACAAACCACTGAGGACCATGATGGTACCATTATGATAGAAAATCAGTGCCAGTTAGACTATGACATGTCATTGATAGGAATCTGCATCCTAGCTTCTGAGACATTAAAATGTAAAATAAGATCTTGGGAATTTAAGGTCTTTATTGTCTTAGAATCAATAAAATACAACTTAAAAAGATTATAGCTTTGGGTAGTTACCTCAACAAATGGTCTCTCATCTCCCTTTTTCCTTGCCCTTCTACTTATTCAAATCTTAATAATCTTTCTATATGTAGCATTTCTCCCACCTCCACGAAGACTTTGATACTTTGTCTTCCACTTTTCTCATTCCATATAAAGTTGTCTTCTGAGTATACTTAATATATTGACTCATATTATTCCCTAGTTGTTTCATGTGTGATAGACTCATCTCCCCACCTCCATTGTAAATTCCTTGAGGAATCTTATTTGCAACTTTTATACATTTGTATAAAAATTTTGATTGATTCAATCAGTAGCTCTGGCCAGCAAGGTAGAAACATTCTCAATCCGGGGATTAAAAATAAGTAGCCCAATCATGTCAATATTGTGAAGATTCCTAGTTCTACTTGACTTCATACTTCAAAATGTGTTGGTTGAGAAATTCTGGTAATCATAAATGTTTACAATTAATTTGCACAGGAATTGAATTTCGGTTCATATTTTCAAAGGAAAAGCCAGAGCATGATAATATAAGATGAGCATATGTTTGAGCTTGGGCTGAATTGAATGGCTCCTTTAGATCTTCCACAAACGTTTTTGCTTACGTCTCTGGAATGTATATTGTTACCTTGGAAATTAACTCAAGCTCAGTGCATCTTCCTTTTCCTGAGATCCAGGTCAAAGGTAATTTTCTTGGGCCAGCAGGTGCAACTTGACACTAAGGTCATTTCAAGCATCTCTATTAGCAAAGACATTTCCAAAACTGATATGTGGCTTTTCTCACTAGAATAATTCCTTGCAACAAGTCACATTGGAAGAAGACATATTTAAAAGGATATCATTTTATAAGAACAAATTTCAAGCATTTGCCGTGGTGATGGGGGGAGGTTGTTTTGCAATTTAATTTGCTACTATAAGAGTACAGCTCAAAATCTGACAATGGTACATAAACCTTATGAAAGTTCTTTTGGACAGCAAAGGACAGTAAAGGAGCAAACGAGGGAGAAAAAAAATTATCAAGTGTTTCACCTCAGTAGTGAATTAATCTCTTGAATTACTTTCTTGCAGAGGCAGACCATAGCTCTGGGGTAAGTTGGTGTTCCTCTGTTGCTCTCGTATTTTCCCCCATTAAATATGTTGTTTATTTAATAAGAGTGCTGAATTTGAAGATTTGGGAGGTGGGTCTTGTAATACACCCGTTAATTTCATTGGGCCTTCCTTCTTGCTGATTATGTTGTTGGCAGCCCTATCTCTGTCCTGAGAAAAGAGGGTTAGGAAGTATAAGCATTTCTAATGTTATTTTGATTCCTTTAGCCTGGGGATTTTAAAAAATAAGTATTTTGAACAAGCTTTATTAGAGTTTAATTTTGGGAATAGAAGATTTAGGATGGTGAGAAACTACCCAAGTGAAAACGATCCCTTCATTTCATTCCTGACTTGAATTATGTGAAAATCTTGACTTTGAAAACTTAAGGAAAAGTTGTTGGAAGAAGACTCTGGATTGTTAGATAAAGCTCATTTAAAAAATTTTCCAGGTTATTTGTTCTAGTTCACCAAAATTTTATTTATTTTTTACTTGTGGTTATATTCTGGGTCACCGTATACTATAAAGATAGATGGTGAGGCTGGTCTCTTGGTTTGTGATACTAGCTAAAATGTCAATAACGGCCCAAAGCTCTATCACATTTCACCATCTCTCTATGCCTGAGATGGCCAGTATCTGACATCTATGTGATCATTCTCCACTTATAATGTCTTCACGTAGGAGATATTAGATGTTACTGTATTTTCCCTCAATGCCTGTGTGCAGACTTAGCCTTTCTCAGCACAGAGCCCCAGGAAGCCACTCCTGATCAACTGGAGCTGGCCAGCAAGAGGACAATGGTTAGCTATCTTTGTAGTATCTAGTGAGGCATTTGGGGCGGGGTGGTAATGGTGGTGGTGGTGGTAGCAGCCATTGTAAATGCTTCAAAGTTTATAATGTACTCTCAGAGATACTATTACATTTGATGAAAGCATTCTCTAAAAGAGGTGCAAATGAAGAAATGAAATATGTATACTTTGCTTAAATTTACTCAAACCCAGGACTTTTTTTTCATTTTTGCACATTTCTCTGGTACATTCGAAAACTGACAGATGAAGCAGTTTTTCCCAGAGCTGCATTTTCAGGCCCCTCCATAATAAGCTGGAGAAAGAAGGGGGAGTTTCTGAAAAAATAGAACCACCGTGTCTCCTCCTCACTGCCCGTTAACATGTGTTTGACCCCCACCAATGGATCATTGCTTGAGGAAACAACACAGCCTATCAAAAAGGTCACTGAACAAATTGGTAGGATGTGAAAATGCCAGGACGCATTGGGGGACCTTCAAATTTGAGGGCCAAAAAGTATTTACTTCTTTCAGTTTGTTTGAGTATATGGGGGCAAAAGCTGTGTTCAGGGGCAGGCAAGAAGGAGCCAGAATCAGAAGCTCTGGGGACGCCTGGTTGGCTCAGTTAGTTAGGTAGCTGCCTTTGGCTTGGGTCATGATCTCAGGCTCCTAGAATCAAGTCCAGCATCGGGCTCCTTGCTCAGCGGGGAGCCTGCTTCTCCCTCTCCCTCTGCCTGCTCGGCCTATCACTGCCCCTGTTTGTGCGTGCTCTCTCTCACAAATAAATAAAATCTATAAAATTAAAAAATAAAAAAGAAGCTCTTGATGGCAGAACTACCTCCACCTCTCACTGAATCTCTCTTACAACTGGTAGATTGGAATACATAGAAGTGGATATAATTCCTAATTTACATTATCCAATGAAACAGTATTTGGTTAAAAAAAAAGAAACCTTTGTAAGTTCTAAATTGCTGTGAAAATGTTAATTATGGTTATTACTTTGTGGTGTCTTTGGCAGCATCAGTAAATGATGCTTCTCTGTTTTGTACTCCATCTCTTGCAAATAATTCTTAAAACCTAATAAAAATGCTATTGCTTTTGCCTCAAGATCTAGCATCAGCTCAAATATGGTGTCATCTAAATTTATAGGAGAAAAAAGATTTTTTTCTATTAATTTCTCATTTTCAAAAAAAGACAAATGATTCCCTTCCCAACCTACCCTCTCCTCAAAAAAAATAATAAAATAAAATAAAATCTTTCCCCACAGATGTTTCTAAATACATCATTTATGCTGACTCATGTATCAAGTAGTGGCCCTAAAACGTATACATTTAGATTAATGGGGCCTACAGTGTTTTCTCCAAAAACACTTGCTTGGATAAATTATCCATACTTCCAGAGAGCTGGCTTAGAACAAATTAACAGCAAGTCTCAAAAGAAATCTCCATTCTAGAATATGGAAAACTTTGTTGCTTCAAATGACAGGCTTTTATTTATTTATTTATTTATTTATTTATGGCTTAAACAACAGAAATTTATTTTATCGCAGATCTAGAATTTGGAAGTCCAAGTTCAAGGTGTTGGCAGGATTGTTTTTTTCTGAGGCCTCTCTCCTTGGCCTCCATCTCCCTGTGTCCTCATGTGGTCCTACCTCTCTACCTTTTTATCTTGATGAAATCCCAATAGTTCATTTTTGCTTTTGTTTCCCTTGCCTTTAGAGACGTGTCTTGCAAGATGTTGTTGTGGCCGAGGTCAAAGAGGTTACTGTCTGTGTTCTTTAGGATTCTGATGGATTTCTGTCTCACATTTAGCTCTTCCATCCATTCTGAGTTTATTATTTTGTGTGTATGGTGTAAGAGAATGGTCTGTTTTCATTCTTCTGCATGTGGCTGTCCAATTTTCACAGCACCATTTATTGAAGAGACTGTCTTTTTTTCCATTGGATATTCTTTTCAGCTTTGTCAAAGATTAGTTGACCATAGAGTTGAGGGCGCCTTTCTGGCCTCTCTATTCTGTTCCATTGGTCTACGTGAAATGACAGGCTTAAAAGTTTTTAGAGATTAAGGTCTCATACCCTGAATATTTCAATTTTGAGTAGAATACTCCTATATTTCTTGTGCTTTTGTATCATCCACTTTACTAATTTAGAAAGTTGACCTTAATTTACACAATTTTATATAAACAAACTCCAATGTAAGGAGCATGGGGCTTAGAGTAAAAAGATGTGGATTTAAATCTCAGCTTTATCATCTAAGAGGAGTTTATTGAGAAAAGTGTGTGACAAAGCTCTCTTTACATTTTAAAACTCTTTGCCATTCTTAGCTATTATTATTTGTGATAGGTAGGTGGGAAGGTTACTTTAAGAGAAAAATTAGAGAGGTCTTTCAAAGCACTTATATAGAAAGGCTATATATATTTTCCCCTACCTATTATAGGAGGTACAATTCTGAGCTTGTAAGGGCAGCTATCAAGGTGAGCAATTTTGCATTTGACCTTTAAAAATATAGCACATTCTCACAAAGGAGTTGGGGCATAAAATATCCAACCCTGAAATAGGAAAATTATGTGGGTGACGATGCTCAAGTACAATCTATGTAAGGTTCAAAAAGATACAACATATGTGTTGTGCATATGAAGCCATTTTCCTGCTTTCTAAAGCTCATGGCAGTATTTGGGCTTGTTGACTATTCGTAAGGCTGTATCCTTCAGGGATAAATAAGGAAGTACTATGAGGCTATGTGTTTTTTTTTTTTTCCACTTATTTTCTTTTTTTTTTAAAAATTTTTTATTGTTATGTTAATCACCATACATCATTAGTTTTTGATGAAGTGTTCCACGATTCATTGTGCATAACACCCAGTGCTCCACGCAGAACGTGCCCTCTTCAATACCCATCACCAGGCTAACCCAACCCCCCAACCCTCTCCCCTCTAGAAACCTCAGTTTGTTTTTCAGAGTCCATCGTCTCTCATGGTTCGTCTCCCCCTCTGACTTACTCCCCTTCATTCTTCCCCTTCTGCTATCTTCTTCTTCTTCTTTTTTTTTCTTAACATATATTGCATTATTTGTTTCAGAAGTACTGCTCTGTGATTCAACAGTCTTGCACAATTCGCAGCGCTCACCATAGCACATACCCTCCCCAATGTCTATCACCCAGCCACCCCATCCCTCCCACCCCCTACCACTCCAGCAACTCTCAGTTTGTTTCCTGAGATTAAGAATTCCTCATATCAGCGAGGTCATATGATACATGTCTTTCTCTGATTGACTTATTTCACTCAGCATAACACCCTCCAGCTCCATCCACTTTGTTGCAAATGGCAAGATCTCATTCCTTTTGATGGCTGCATAATATTCCATGCATATATATACCATATCTTCTTTATCCATTCATCTGTTGATGGACATCTTGGCTCTTTCCAGTTTGGCTATTGTGGACATTGCTGCTATACACATTGGGGTGCACGTACCCCTTCGGATCCCTACGTTTGTATCTTTGTGGTAAATACCCAGTAGTGCAATTGCTGGGTCGTATGGTAGCTCTATTTTCAACTGTTTGAGGAACCTCCATACTGTTTTCCAGAGTGGTTGCACCAGCTTGCATTCCCACCAACAGTGTAGGAGGGTTCCCCTTTCTCCACAACCCCGCCAACATCTGTCATTTACTGACTTGTTAATTCTCGCCATTCTGACTGGTGTGAGGTGGTATCTCATGGAGGTTTTGATTTGGATTTCCCTGATGCTGAGCGATGTGGAGCACTTTTTCATGTGTCTGTTGGCCATTTGGATGTCTTCTTTGGAAAAATGTCTGTCCATGTCTTCTGCCCATTTCTTGATTGGATTATTTGTTCTTTGGGTGTTGAGTTTGATAAGTTCTTTATAGATTTTGGATACTAGCCCTTTATCTGATATGTCACTTGCAAATATTTTCTCCCATTCTGTCGGTTGTCTTTTGGTTTTCTGGACTGTTTCTTTTGCTGTGCAAAAGCTTTTTATCTTGATGAAATCCCAATAGTTCATTTTTGCCCTGGCTTTCCTTGCCTTTGGCGATGTTTCTAGGAAGAAGTTGCTGTGGCTGAGGTCGAAGAGGTTGCTACCTGTGTTCTCCTTTAGGATTTTGATGGACTCCTGTCTCACATTTAGGTCTTTCACCCATTTGGAGTCTACTTTTGTGTGTGGTGTAAGGAAATGGTCCAGTTTCATTCTTCTGCATGTGGCTGTCCAATTTTCCCAACACCATTTGTTGAAGAGACTGTCTTTATTCCATTGGACATTCTTTCCTGCTTTGTCAAAGATGAGTTGACCATAGAGTTGAGGGTCCATTTCTGGGCTCTCGATTCTGTTCCATTGATCTATGTGTCTGTTTTTGTGCCAGTACCATACTGTCTTGATGATGACAGCTTTGTAATAGAGCTTGAAGTCTGGAATTGTGATGCCGCCAGCTTTGCTTTTTTTTTTTCAATATTCCTCTGGCTATTTGGGGTCTCTTCTGGTTCCATACAAATTTTAGGATTATTTGTTCCATTTCTTTGAAAAAAGTGGATGGTATTTTGATGGGAATTGCAGTGAATGTGTAGATTGCCCTAGGTAGCACCCACATCTTCACAATATTTGTTCTTCCAATCCATGAGCATGGAACGTTTTCCATTTCTTTGTGTCTTCTTCAATTTCTTTCCTGAGTATTTTATAGTTTTCTGAGTGCAGATCCTTTGCCTCTTTGGTCAAATTTATTCCTAGGTATCTTATGGTTTTGGGTGCAATTGTAAATGGGATCGACTCCTTGATTTGTCTCTCTTCTGTCTTCTTGTTGGTGTATAGGAATGCCACTGATTTCTGTGCACTGATTTTATATCCTGCTACTTTACTGAATTCCTGTATGAGTTCTAGCAGTTTTGAGGTGGAGTCTTTTGGGTTTTCCACATACAGTATCATATCATCTGCAAAGAGTGAGAGTTTGACTTCCTCCTTGCCGATTTGGATGCCTTTGATTTCTTTTTGTTGTCTGATTGCTGTGGCTAGGACTTCTAATACTATGTTGAATAGCAGTGGTGATAGCGGACATCCCTGCCATGTTCCTGACCTTAGGGGAAAAGCTCTCAGCTTTTCCCCATTGAGAATGATATTCGCTGTAGGTTTTTCATAGATGGCTTTTATGATATTGAGGTATGTACCCTCTATCCCTATACTCTGAAGAGTTTTGATCAAGAAAGGATGCTGTACTTTGTCAAATGCTTTTTCTGCATCTATGGAGAGGATCATATGATTCTTGTTCTTTCTTTTGTTAATGTATTGTATCACGTTGATTGATTTGCAGATGTTGAACCAACCTTGCAGCCCAGGGATAAATCCCACTGGATCATGGTGAATAATCCTTTTAATATACTGTTGGATCCTATTGGCTAGTATTTTGGTGAGAATTTTTGCATCCATGTTCATCAAGGATATTGGTCTGTAATTCTCCTTTTTGATGGGGTCTTTGTCTGGTTTTGGGATCAAGGTAATGGTGGCCTCATAAAATGAGTTTGGAAGTTTTCCTTCCATTTCTATTTTTTGGAACAGTTTCAGGAGAATAGGTATTAATTCTTCTTGAAATGTCTGATAGAATTCCCCTGGGAAGCCATCTGGCCCTGAGCTTTTGTTTGTTGGGAGATTTTTGATGACTGCTTCAATTTCCTTAGTGGTTATAGGTCTGTTCAGGTTTTCTATTTCTTCCTGGTTCAGTTTTGGTAGTTGATACATCTCTAGGAATGCACCCATTTCTTCCAGGTTATCTAATTTGCTGGCATAGAGTTGCTCATAATATGTTCTTAGAATTGTTTATATTTCTTTGGTGTTGGTTGTGATCTCTCCTTTTTCATTCATGATTTTGTGGATTTGGGTCCTTTCTCTTTTCTTTTTGATAAGTCTGGCCAGCGGTTTATCAATCTTGTTAATTCTTTCAAAGAACCAGCTCCTAGTTTCGTTGATCTGTTCTACTATTCTTTTGGTTTCTATTTCATTGATTTCTGCTCTGATCTTTATTATTTCTCTTCTCCTGCTGGGTTAAGGCTTTATTAGCTGTTCTTTATCCAGCTCCCTTAGGTGTAGGGTTAGGTTGTGTATTTGACACCTTTCTTGTTTCTTGAGAAAGGCTTGTATTGCTATATACTTTCCTCTCAGGACTGCCTTTGCTGTATCCCAAAGATTTTGAACAGTTGTGTTTTCATTTTCATTGGTTTCTGTGAATTTTTTTAAATCTTCTTTAATTTCCTGGTTGACTCATTCATTCTTTAGTAGGATGCTCTTTGGCCTCCATGTATTTGAGTTCTTTCCGACTCTCCTCTTGTGATTGAGTTCTAGTTTCAAAGCACTGTGATCTGAAAATATGCAAGGAATAATCCCAATCTTTTGGTATCAGTTGAGACCTGATTTGTGACCTAGGATGTGATCAATTCTGGAGAATGTTCCATGGGCACTAGAGAAGAATGTGTATTCCGTTGCTTTGGGATGGAATGTTCTGAATATATTTGTGAAGTCCATTTGGTCCAGTGTGTCATTTAAAGTCTTTATTTCCTTGTTGATCTTTTGCTTAGATGATCTGTCCATTTCAGTCAGGGGGGTGTTAAAGTCCCCCACTATTATTGTATTGTTGTCAATGTGTTTCTTTGCTTTTGTTATTAATTGCCTTATAAAAGTGGCTGTTTCCATGTTAGGGGCATAGATATTTACAACTGTTAGATCTTCTTGTTAGATAGACCCTTTAAGTAAGATATAGTTTCCTTCTTCATCTCTTATTACAGTCTTTGTTTTAAAATCTAATTTGTCTGATAAAAGAATTGCCACCCCAGCTTTCTTTTGGTGTCCATTAGCATGGTAAATGGTTTTCCACCCCCTCACTTTCAATCTGGGGATGTCTTTGGGTCTAAAATGAGTCTCTTGCAGACAGCATATGGATGGGTCTTATTTTTTAATCCCATCTGATAGCCTGTGTCTTTTGATTGGGGCATTTAGCCCATTTACATTCAGGGTAACTATTGAAAGATATGAATTTGGTGCCATTGTATTGCCTGTAAGGTGACTGTGACTGTATATTGTCTATGTTCCTTTCTGATCTATGCTGCTTTTAGGCTCTCTCTTTGCTTAGAGGACCGCTTTCAATATTTCTTTTAGGGCTGGTTACGTGTTTGCAAATTCCTTTAGTTTTTGTTTGTCCTGGAAGCTTTTCACCTCTCCTTCTATTTTCAATGACAGCCTAGCTGGATATAGTATTCTTGGCTGCATATTTTTCTCGGTTAGTGCTCTAAAGATATCATGCCAGTCCTTTCTGGAGTGCCAGATCTCTGTGGATAGGTCTGTTGCCAATCTAATATTTCTACCATTGTAGGTTACATATCTCTTCTCCCGAGCTGCTTTCAGGATTTTCTCTTTGTCTCTGAGACTCGTAAGTTTTACTATTAGCTGTCGGGGTGTTGACCTATTTTTATTGATTGTGAGAGGGGTTCTCTGTGCCTCCTGGATTTTGATGCCTGTTTCCTTCCCCACATTAGGGAAGTTCTCTGCTATAATTTGCTCCAATATGCCTTCTGCCCCTCTCTCTCTTTCTTCTTCTTCTGGGATCCCAATTATTCTAATGTTGTTTCATCTTATTGTATCGCTTATCTCTGGAATTCTTCCCTCGTGATCCTGGAGTTGTTCCTCTCTCTTTTTCTTAGCCTCTTTATTTTCCATCATTGGTCTTCTATATCGCTGATTCTCTCTTCTGCCTCATTTATCCTAGCAGTTAGTGCCCCCATTTTTGATTGCACCTCATTAATAGCCTTTTTGATTTCGACTTGGTTAGATTTTAGTTCTTTTATTTCTCCAGAAAGAGTTTCTCTAATAACTTCCACGCTTTTTTCAAGCCCAGCTAGTATCTTTAAAGTCATGATTCTGAACTCTAGGTCCGACATCGTACTAATGTCCGTATTGAGTAGGTCCCTGGCAGACGGTACTACCTCTTGTTCTTTTTGCTGAGGTGATTTTTTTCGTCTTGTCATTTTGTCCATAGGAGACCAGATGAATGAGAGAACAAAATGCTAACAGGTTAACAACGTCCCCAGCAAATATACTCTATACAGATCAGAAAAGCCCTGAAACCAGGGAAAAAGAAAGGGAAAGAAAGAAAAAAGAAAGAGAAAAAAAAAGAAAAAGAAAAAGATAAAAACAAACAAAAACAGAACAAAACAAAAAAAAAAACAGAAAATGATCAGGCTAGTGCATAGATCAGTGCCACACACTAGATTTTGGGTGTATTTGGTCTGTTAGAAGAAAGTGCCTCTTAAAATTTTAAAGGAAGAATGACCTATATATGTACAAAATAAGGGTTGATAAATGTATGGAAGGAAGATGACTGTAAAGATGAAACTTATAAAAGGTTTTATAAACGGAATTGATAAGTTGTTTGAAAGAAGAAAGAAGATTTAGAAAAAAGAAAAAAGAAAAGAAAAAAAATGGGAGAGACTGTGATCAGGCAGGAGACTAGAACAAAGCCATACACTAGTGATTTAGGGTATATTTTGATCTGTTAGAAGAAACTGTATATCAAAATTTTAAAGAGAGAAGAACTTATATATATATATGCCAAAAATAAGGGTAACTACTATGAAGGGATAAAATATGACTCTAAAAATGAAAAATAAAAAATGTTCTTTTAAAAAAGGGATTGATAAGATGTTGGTTGAAAAAGTGAAAAAGAAAAATTCAAAAAAAAACAGTTAAAAAAATTAACTTTGAAAAACTAATGAATCATGGTTAAAAAAGCCATGAATTCTATGTGCAGTATTCCCCTAGCACTGGAGTTCTCCCGTTCTCCTTGATCGGTAAACTTGGTCTTGGCTTGCTGGCTGTTCGTGCTGATCATCTGGGGGGGGGGGCCTTTTGCCGTGGTTTCCAACTCTATTTGCCGGAGGCGGAATTGCCCCACACTTGTCGGTCCAGACTAAGCAAGCTGCTTGGGTTTGTTCTTAGGAGCTTTTGTTCCCTGCAAGCTCTCGGCACAGCTTTGTAGGACCAGGGTGAAAATGGTGGCCTCCCACTCTCTGCCCGGAGGAGCTGAGAACTCGGGGCCCCGCTCCTCAGTGCGTCCCCAGAGAAAAGCAGTCACTCCCGTCTCCCCGGTCTCCGGCCGCACTCCGTGCTCACCTGGCCTGTGACCGAGCGTTTCTATCTCTGGCACCCGACCGGTCTCCAAACCCAGCAGATCCCTGCGGTGCACTCCCGCGCCGCTCCTCCTGGGGGAGGGAAGGGAGTCTCCCCGGCTCTGCTGCTTGTTGGGTCCCTGCTGGAGGCGCAGTGGCCCAAGTGCGCCGCGGATCACAGTTTATGGCCACCCCGAGCTACGAGCCCGCGCCTCGGCTTCGTCTCTGCAGCCAGCTTCCCCGCTCTGATACCTGGGAGCTCTGCCGCACTCAGGCACCCCCGGTTTTTCTGTGACCCCGAGGGTCCCGAGACCACACTGTACCGCGAGGGTTCCACCCCCCGCTTAGCCACTGGAGCGATGGCCCTCAGCGGATCCGGCTTCTAAATGTTCCAATTTTGTGCTCCGCGGCTCTAGCACTTGCCAGAAGCAGCTGAGGGAGGCCCCCTCCCCTGCCGTCTATCCTCCTGAATATTGCCTCGGATTCACTTCTCCACACGTCCCACCTTCCAGTACGTGGTCGCTTCTCTGTTCAAAGAGTTGTTGCTACTCTCTTCTTTGATCTCCCATTGAGTTTGTAGGTGTTCAGAATGGTTTGATCCCTATTCAGCTGAATTCCTGAGACCAGAAGAAATCCAGGTCTCCTACTCCTCTGCCATCTTGCTCCGCCCCTCACTATGAGGCTATGTTAAATATTCCTTTTTGTTTTTGCTATTCACGATCATCAAACAGCAGTAGAATCTGCTACTGAAAATGTAAGTAAGATCAATCCACTGAGTGTGCTACCAAACTGCTTTCTAAACCATAGGACACAAAGACAAAGTCATGCAGAATTGTAAACAGCCATTAAATTAATGTGCCCAGTGATGAAATCAAATGAGGTACCAGAAGCAGAGTGACAAATCATTTTAGGATTGGAAAGAAAAACAATGTTAGCTTCACAATGAATAACCCTTTGAAAGCCATCTTTAGAAAGGTTATTTCAAGATAGGTATATCTGAAAACATACCCAAGTTTATATACTTGTTTGTGCGTGTGTGTGTGCGTGCGTGCGTGTGTGTGTGTGTGTGTGTGTGTGTACAGAAAGAAAAAAGGGAGAGAGACAGAGAGAGAAATTGGGGGTGGATGGAGAAAGAGAGAGAATGATTTCTCTCAATCTGTAACACACACACACACACACACACACATACATACACTCACAACTTTTATCAGCAGTCCTCCTAAATTACTGCATTAAAACTATGTTCTTCCAATTACTCATATATTCTACTTAAATTATGATTTCAGAAGTAGAGATTTTTAGGAGATGATGAGATATACTAATAATTTATGGCAACATTACCCAGTTCTGTCTCAACCCATTTCCTTCTTGTTTCAGAAGGTAACATCCCGTAATAGAAGGGATCATCAGAAAGTTTAGTATTAACATGTCTAGAGAGTATCCAGATTGTCCAATGGATATTTTTCAAGGGTTAATTTTTTTTTTTCTCCACAACAATAAACCTGTGTGGAGCCAAGTAACTGGAAGGATAAAACCCCATGATGATCAACTCCATGTTCAAGACCCTGGGGTAGCGGGATTCCAAACTAAGAGTCTTGCAGAGGCCATGGGCAGGTTTAAAGTGTTAGAATGACATAATCTGATATACACTTAAGAGATCATTGTGCCCTTTGACCAGTATCTCCTCATTTTCCTCACTCCCCAGCCCCTGGTAACCATCATTCTATTCTTTATTTCTACGAGATTGGCTTTTTTAGATTCTGCTTGCAAGTGATATCATAGAGTGTTTTTCTCTGACCTGTTTCATTTAGCATAGTGCCCTCAAGGTCCATCCATGATATGGCAAATGGCCAAAAAATATTCATATATAGTGAAATGTATATATACATATAATGATAGTGATAAATGATATATATAATGGTAGTGATATATATATATTTGTATTGATATATATATATATATATATATATATATATATATATATATATATATAATCACACATCACATCTTCTATCCATTCATCCACTGATGGACATTTTTGGCTAAACATGAGAATGCAGATATCTCTTTGATATACTGTTTTCATTTCCTTTGGCTCTATACTCAGAAATGGGATGGCAGGATCATATGTTTGTCCTATTTTTAAATTTTTAAGCAACTTTTTCCCATAGCATGTGCACCAATGTACATTCCTACCAACGGTCCAAAAAATTTTCCTTTCTCCATATCCTTGCCAACACTTGTTATTTCTTGTCACTTTTATTATAGCCATTCTAACATTTTACTGATGATTAGTGATGTTGAGCACATTTTCATGTAAATTTGGCCATTTGTATATCCTCTTTGGAAAAATGTCTCTTCGGTTCCTCTTCCTATTTTTAATCAGATTGTCTTTTTGCTATTGAGTCATTTGTCTTCTTTATATATTTTGAATATTAACCCCTTATCAGATATATGATTTGTAGGTATCTTCTCTCATTCCACTGCTTACCATTTCATTTTGTTGAGGGTTTCCTTTGCTGTGTAGAAGTTTTTAAATTTAATGTAGTCCCACCTGTTTATTTTTGCTTTTGTTGCTTTGACTTTTGGTGTCATATCCAAAAAAATCATTGCTGACACTCATGTCAAGGATCGTACCCCCTATGTTTTCTTCTAGCAATTTATGGTGGTCTTACATTCAAATCTTTAATCCATTTTGAGTTGATTTTTGTGCATGGTGTAAGATAGGCATCCAGTTTCATTATTTTGCAGGTGGCTCTCCAGTTTTCTCACTATCATTTATTGAAGAGACTATTTTTTCCCCATGGCTTATTCTTGGCCCCCTTGTCAAATATTAGTTGATTGTTATGTGGGGGTATTTGGGGGATCTGGATTCTCTTCTGTTGGTCTGTATATCTGTTTTTATGCTAGCACCATATAGTTTTGATTACTGTAGCTTTGTAGTATAGCTTGAAATCAGGAACTATGATGCCTCCAGCTTTGTTTTGCTTTCTCAGGATTGCTTTGACTTTTCAGGATTTTTCGTGGTTCCATACAAATTTTAGGATTGTTTTCTCTATTTCTATGAAAAACAATTGGAATTTTGATGGGAATTGTACTGAATCTATAGATGGCTTTGGGTAGTATGGACATTTTAACAATATTAATTCTTCCAATTCATGAGCATGGGATATCTTTCCATTTTGTGTGTGTGTGTGTGTGTGTGTGTGTGTGTGTGTGTGTGTGTGTTTGTCTTCTTCAACTTCTTTCATCAAAGATTATAGTTTTCAATGTACAGCTCTTTCACCTCATTGGTTAAGTTTATTCCTAAGGATTTTATTGTTTTTGATACTATTGGGAATGGGATTGTTTTCTTTCTTTATTTTTCAGATATTTCACTGTAGTTAAAAGATGAATAAGTACTGTGTATTTAATGCACAGCATTGTGATTATAGTTAACCATAATGTATTATATATTTGAAAGCTGTTGAGAGTATATCCTAAATGTTCACATCATAAAAAAGAGATGGTAATTATGTGATGTGATGGAGGTCTTAGCTAATACAGTCATGGTAATCACTTTGCAATGTAGAAATTAATCAATTCAACACATTGTACAACAAACTAAATGTTATATGTCAATTATATCTCCATAAATCTGAAAAAAAATAGAGGTTAATGTGGCTGCTTTGTGGAGAAAAATCATTAGAGGGAAAAAGGGGCAACAAAGAGAGCAGTTGGTAGGGTGTTTTCGTATTCCAGTCGGGAAACTCAGACTTGGATTAGGTGATGCACATGAAATTGATGTGGAATGGTTGGGTCCCGAATAATTGTTGGAAGCAGTGCTGCCAGGACTTGGTAATGGTTTGGAACTGGAAAATAAAGGAAAGGTGCCATTTATTGAGATGGGAAGAGTTTCTGGAGAGGGATGAATTGGGTGGGGCAAGCAGTTCTCTTTGGTGACATTCAATTTCAGATGCTTATTAAACATCCAAGTGGCAATGGCAGTAGAAAGTTTTATATCTGATTTTAGTGTGTCTTAGAATTGTGCACTTTCACTCACTGCTTTATAAAAGTAACATTAATTAAGTTGGGATCTGGCAAATAGAAAGTAGCTCACAGCTCAGTAAAATTCGAGTTCTTAGATTAGCATTCGAGACTTCTTTTTGCCTTTCTTTCTTTTTTTTTTTTATTCATTCACCTGACAGAGAGAGACACAGCGAGAGAGGGAACACAAGCAGGGGGAGTGGGAGAGGGAGAAGCAGGCCTCCCGCAGAGCAGGGTGCCCGATGCGGGGCTCGATCCCAGGACCCTGAGATCATGACCTGAGCTGAAGGCAGACACCTAACGACTGAGCCACCCAGATGCCCCTCTTTGCCTACTTTCTTAAACTCATCCATCTCTATTTCTCTTTCATGGTCGATACAATAGGCAGACCAAGTTATTTATAGTTCCCCAGACACACTATGATGACATACACTTCCCTGACTTTTTTTTGTGTTCCAAATTGCAATTCCCTTTTTCCCTTTTTCCATCTGGCTAATTCCTTTTTTTTTTTTTTAAGATTTTATTTATTTATTTAACTGACACAGAGAGAGAGACAGCTAGAGAAAGAACACAAGCAAGGGGAGTGGGAGAGGGAGAAGCAGCCTTCCCACCAAGCAGGGAGCCTGATGTAGGGCTCGATCCCAGGACCCTGGGATCATGACCTGAGTTGAAGGCAGACGCTTAACCAACTGACCCACCCAGGTGCCCCCATCTGGCTAATTCCTAACACATCCTTTAAGACCCCATTTTGGTGCCATGTCATCCTTGAAAACTTCCTTAAACATCCTCAAGGTTGATAGAATCTTTTGCTGCATATTGGCATTCAAGACCTCCATCAACCATAACATTTGTCATGTAGGATGATAACCATTCAAATGTCTGCCTTCTAGACTAAACTGAGAACTCTTTATAGTCAAAAGTTGTCTTTATTTTTGCACCCCTAGCAATCAGAATGACTGGAATTAATAGATGATGGAACTGGTTGTTGGATGAATAAATATTTCTTTAAGAATCTTTGGCCTCTGAGGAAACTGTAGTGCAGAAAAATCTACACAGTTTAGATCCTTGGAAATTCTTTATGAGTATACAGGACCAGTGGAGGACGGGTAAGAAGAATACCTCTTACAGAGAATGATTTAAAAGTGTCCCAAATGTGTCCTTGTACCACCTCATTTCTTGAGGGTTATACATTTCCCTCTTAGGTTCTTTTGGAAAATGTGCATTATGGGGAGAGAAGAGTAACCCATTAAATTATTACATAAAAGGTAAGGTCTTACAATAGAAGGACCAGAGCCAAGAGTCTAGAGTTCCGGGCTATATATGGTCCTAGTGTTCTCCCTAACATGATGTAGAAACGCAGCTTAAGTGAGTGGCAGATATGGGGAATACTGTCCCTCTGCAATATCAGCAGGGAAATTAATTGCTCAGAGAGACAAAGCATATGACTAAGTGGCAGAATTATAAAATACTTTTGAAAGACTTGAGGTGATAGTAAAAAAGCATGCAAAAATAGGATGCGAAGAAACAATTATTCCTGAGAGGGAGTAAGATGGTACGAGTGATTTTACTGGAGAATTATCTTTGAAGAAAAATAATAGTTCTTACTGCTGTCAGCCGGCCACAGACTAGAGGACATTATCCTTTGAAAAAGCAGTCCTGATGCTGAGAATTTCTTATGTTCTATGTTCCTTGGTTTTCAAAGGGAACCTAGCCAAATGCGAGGTACAGTTTCCAATCCCCATGCTTAATTGATAGCCTTGACATGGACTGTGTTCTGAGTTTCCTAATAGTCTCAGGGAGGATTTGTTCAGATCATTCAAATTTCCATGCCCAAACTGATTTCCAGATGCTGAAAGCTTATAGCCAGCCCATTCCTTGTGCAGTTTTGAGACAAAGTTGAGTATTATCATTAGTAATACCATATAATGGGACCATTAAGAGTCTTGGCACCAACCTCTCATTCATTTTTAATGTCACGGGAGGGAGATTTATTCAAACTCCTGCAGAGCTGCCTAAGCCCTGCATCTTTCAGAGGGAAGCAGAAAGATTGCTGTAATGCTGTACTCCATAGTGGGTCTGTGGGGATCTCATGAGCAAGACCTTAGTAGAGCCTTTTAGCCTAGACACCGGAACTTGTGTTATAAGACGATTCATATTTCCTAGTTCTAGTAGCACTGGGTAGCTTATATGTGTCAAAATATAATGCCTGGAGCCTTATCCCCAAGGGGATGAAGAGGGAGCAAAGATAAGCCCTTTCTGGGATGCAGAGGCTGAAAGAAGGAAAGAGGATTGCTTGTCTTTCCTAGTATCCAAGACCCTATATTCCAATTCCGGTCTCCTTTTACAGCTTTCTCCCCTTTTTGCCGTCCAACATGAATTCTCTGCTTCAGCCAGCTTGGTCTCCTCACTGTCCCTCAAATATAAATTTCCTATTCTCACCTTATTAGCTTTCCAAATGCTATTCCACTCACCTGAAATGCACTTCTCTTTCCTCTCCATTTACTTAAAATCACCAAATCATTTGAGGGCTGGCTCTCATTCCATCTTCTCTGTTAAAGCCCTCCCTGTTTTCTGAAATAAGCAATCCACAAAGCCCTTCCTCTCTCTACCTGGAATCTTCTTTAGATAGTACTTACCGAGGCTTTACTCTGTGCGGGGCTAGTGATAAAACTGGGCAAGTCAGACGGGCCTTTCTCTGTCCTTAAGGAACTCTAGATCTAGTGGGGTAGAAAGACGTTAATTAGTTATCAGATGATAGCTAATATTTATAGTGTTTACTATGTTCCAGGAACGACTTCTGATATAACTTTGGTTAGTTAATCCTTAAGACAGCTTTATGGGATCTTGTGTTATAGCTTGGGGAGAGCCTCTTTAATTTTTTCCATTTAACAGATGGGAAAATTGAGGCTTAAGGGGATTAAATCACTTGCCCAAGGCCATCCCAATATTGGCGCCGTTTCTGAATGCAGGCAGGCTTACCACCTGAATACATTCCTCCAGGCCTCCAACTCTTTTACCTCTACCTTTACCTTTATTGACTGCCTTGTATTGTAACTGACTCCTATGTATACGTACCTTACCTCCTCAACTGTATTGTAATGCACTGTCTGTGAGGAAACTGACCATGTCCTAGGGACCAGTTAGAAACACAGGCTTTAGAAACAGACCTGTATTTAAAACCCTGATCCCATGGGCGCCTGGGTGGCTCCGTTGGTTAAGCGACTGCCTTCGGCTCAGGTCATGATCCTGGAGTCCCGGGATCGAGTCCCACATCGGGCTCCCTGCTCAGCAGGGAGTCTGCTTCTCCCTCTGACCCTCTTCCCTCTTGTGCTCTCTGTCTCTCATTCTCTCTCTCTCAAATAAATAAATAAATAAATAAATAAATAAAATCTTTAAAAAAAAAAAAAAAACAACCCTGATCCCCTGGCTATGTATGACCAAGTAAGATTAATCTCTCTGATCTTCTGTTGCCTTCTTTGCAAAATGGGCAAAATAATAACCACAGGAGGTGACGAAGGATTAACTAAGATAATAAATGTAGAGCCTTTGCACAGTGCCTTGAACATGTCTAGACTCAGTAAATGGTAGCTACTATTAGTCTTGGGAGACTCCACCCTTTGACTGTCAGCACAATGCTTGACATGGCACTGCAAACATTTTTCTTAAATAATTGAATATAGTGAAAACCTAAAAATTTAAAATAACCCTCAAGAAAACCCCTTTGACAGCTAATTTTTATTGAAGGATATCTTAATAAGATATAGTTTTATTATTTTAAGGTATATAAAATGCCACAAACTAATCAGAAAGTATAGGACATTTAAAAAGTGCAATATTGGGCACTTGGGTGGCTCAGTTGGTTAAATGTCTGCCTTTGGCTCAGGTCATGATCCCGGGGTCCTGAGATCAAGTTCCATGTTGGTCTCCCTGCTCAGCGGGGAGTCTGCTTCTCCCTCTGCCCCCTGCTCATGATCTATCTCTCTCTTGCACTCTCTCTCTAAATAAAATCTTTTTTAAAAAAATAAAAAGTGCAAGTATTTGGGGCACCTGGATGGCTTAGTGGGTTAAGTGTCTGACTCTTGATTTTGGCTCAGGTCATCATCTTGGGGTCGTGAGACTGAGCCCCACATCAGCTCTGTGCTCAGCACAGAGTCTGCTTGAGTTTCTCTCTCTCCCTCTGCCCTTCCCCCCATTTGTGCGCGCTCTCTCTCTCTCTCTCTAAACAAACAAACAAATAAATATAGAAAATATTTAAAAAATAGTGTAAGTATTTGATAAGGACTTGGTCAATTGCAAGTGAAAATTTGAAAACATACTTTGATATAAATTTAATGACTATTAGCTATTTATTCTTAGCACATACTTTTGAACATGTATTATGCCAAAAAATTCTACAAAATCACTTTTCAATTTGTATTCTATTAATACAAAATTATTTAATGAGCACATAGTATGTGCAATATGTTCAAGAAAATGACAATTAAACATAAATATATGTTTAAATTATATATTTATTTTATATATATATATTTTAATTCTGGTAGATTTAAAGTTTCCCAGATTACTGAATTCTGAATTGTGTTTGAGTTTTGTTGTGACTCTGCCTTCAGCACACCATCCGTTTCAAATTTCTCTATCATTACTTTGTGCTTCTTTATCATTATCTTGTGCTTAGGCGGAGGACTCATTTGCTGGGGACTTTTTTCCGAGTCTGCTTCATTCTCATCGTTAGGCCATGTCTTTATACCTGCACCTTAGAGAGTTGTTTTCTACATGGTGGTTTCAGGGTAGCAACACTGAACAACAGAGGCCGTGAAAGTTGTAAGAGGTCATGCGACCGAGGCTCAGGAATCACAGAAAGTCACTTTTCTCCCACTTTATTGCCTAAAACACACCACCACCACACTAGATTCAAGAAGAGGAGAAAATAGCACTGCTTTTGATGGGAAGAGTGACAGTCACGCTGCAAAGGGATGTGTTCATAGATATGGAAAAATTGCTTGTGACTCAGTGCTTGAGGGCCTGGTAGGGAAAGGGGTGTGTGGTTTCCATTGTCTCAGTCTAGCCTCCGTGTTAGACAGGCCCTGTGTCCCTGGTATCTGGCGTGGGACATTTTCAACGATCCTGTCTTTCTCCCATCTTCTGGGGAGAATTTTTCCATTTTCCCTTCCCACAGCCACCTGGGGTCTTCACTTGTGTCTTGGCAGCAAGGCTTGAAGGTCATTCCTCCTTTTGTTTCATCCTGGAAAAGGAGCCAGATGGGACTTGGTGTGTTTTCTAGAGTCAGCCATTCCCCAGACCCAGCCCTGAGTGACAATGGAGCCTTTCTCTTGCTCCTGATCTTTCTTGAGATCACTGATGAAAGTCCTGCCAGGGGGTGTGCACCTTCCAGAGATTTCTGTATAGAATCTTACACGAGGTCACATTCAGTCTTTAGCCGTTAAAGCTCCTTCTTACTCTCCTATAGGGAAGCCCTATTTTCTTGATTTTCCTCCTGTGCTGTGAGTCAGCACTTGTGTCCCATGTTTCTGTCCATGGAAGTGCCTGTCTTTTCTTAGATTTCAGGTGTGACTTTAACTGCCTGGTGGGTTCAAGAAAAGTTCAAATTTTGCGGATTATCCATAGTTTTCTTGTAGTTAGAGTGAAAGTGATCATCTTTTAAGATTTCCACATCTTCAGTGGAATGTCACATCACTTAATTGAGAGAAAAATAAAATTAGGCAGCCTTGAGTGAAGAATGCCTATTTAATAAATTCTGTGAGATAAAGAAACATCTTAGAATTGGAGTACCGGGTGAATTTGGTTGCAAAATCTGTAAGGGGAATGGCAAAAAATAAAGCCATATCCTTTGAACATGAGCCAAATATTAAAAAAATCAGCATCAGGAAACCTGAAGGGGGAGGAGCAAGGTTATTGTAAGATGTCCTGTTGTCCAGGTGAGTCAGCAGAGTGATGAATGGAGGGAGGAAAGGTCAGGATTATTTTTAAATGGCACATCTGTGTGTTTAGGTGCATTGATGTCCATAAGGGAAAAACTCTATGTTTCAACTGTGAGGAGACTAAGAATAAGAGATTTAAGAGACTCTCCGGAAGGGAATTGCTATTGTGATCCCTGGACAACTCAGACTTAGTACTTAGAATGTATGGACATGAAAGCAGAAAACAAAATCAAACAAAGCAAACTACCTAATAGTTCAAAAAAGAACCAAATACGATATCTGGCTGGTGATAGCCTGCCTGAATGATAAAACTGCCTCTTATAATAATAACTTAGAGTTAACACTGTTATATCAAATGAGAATCTATATGTAAAACTACCATGTCAAACATAGAGTAACATAAAAATGTGAAGTATTAGGATTATAAATATTACCTTGTTTAGGAATAAACATCACCTGGTATGTGGCTCAGAATGAACCCAAGAGACATCTACATCCAAACAGGTATGGATAATAGGGGCTTTATGAAAATCCTGATACGGCTGATTTGATTTTTGGTAATTTAAACTGTTCCTGATTGACTGACTGATGTCCTGCCTCCTCCATGAAGCTCTCCCCGACTCCTTTGACCAGTGGTGATGATGCCCAATTTCTCTGAATTCTTCTTGAGCCTGTAACCCTCCATACAGCACTAAACAATATATCATGTGGTAGGATGAGATTTTGAAAGCTGTGTTCTCTCTGTTCTTCATTGCATTTCTTCTCTCTGACCAGACAGACATTAATCATCCACTGCCTTAGGGAAGGTCTGTCACAGCAGAAACAGAAGTGTCAAATTCTTTGAGCTTTAAAGTTGATTTCAGAAAATATTTGGAGGACTATCTGATCTAGTTGTACGTCCATGTATGAGAGCTTAATCCAACCCTGGAGTTCATCTTGTCTGTACTTGGGTGACCCAGTCTTTACGTGAGTGAACACTGTTGCATCAGCTATGTCAGTGGGCTATGTCGTTTTTCCCATTGCTGATCAGTAAAAACTGGAGCCAGCAGGAAGCACACACGTGTGGGCCCCAGGGTTGCTCAGCTTATTTTCTAAATCTCTCCAAGTGGTGGACAACTATCTTTTCAAGTGGCCAAAGACCTTGGAAGACCCAGGATGCGCTTTGGACACCTAAAGTGGCAATGGTGTTATGAAAATTTAGATGGTCTAAGCCTCCACTCCACCCCCTATTTCCTGAGCCATATATCTGGGAAGGTTGCAACCAGAAAGAATGAACTCTAGATCCATTCCCTCATCCCCACCCACCCAAGCCAGAAGAGAGATCACAAGTGTTGATAATAACTTCGTTTCATAGCAATTAATCATCCCTCCCATTCATTTTCTTGAGGTTCGTATCTTATGTTTTGTTTTACCAAATAAGTACATTGTATTATGTGGGGACACTCAAGTACTTAATAAATATTTGGCAGACTGATACTGAAGGCAGTGTGGTAGATACACTGGAAATAATGCAATTTTCCATTGAGGATTAAATCAGGAAATTGATATGTTTCAGTTATCTATTACTGTGTACAAACCACCCCAAAATTTAGTAGCCTGAAACAAAAATCATTTCTCTGCTTATGATTTTGTAGGTCAGCAGTTTGGGCTGGGATGGAGTGTTTTGTCTGGTAGCCTGGCCTGTGGCGTCTCATGAGGCTGCCATCTGCTGACATCTAGTGGCTCAACTGGAGGCTAGATAGTCCAAGATGGCCTCATTTTTATGTCAGGTGGTTGTTACCTGGATTTCTCTCTTCCTCTCCCTGTCATTCTTGCTGTCTCTGTCTCTCGCCCTCCATCTGGTCTTTTCTTCTGCCAAGGCCTTCTTCATGGTGGTCTTGGGGCAGTAACACTGAACAAAGGAAGCTACAAAAGTTGTAAAACCTCATGTGGCCAAGCTCAGGAATCACAGAGAGTCACTCTTTTTATGCTCTGTGGGCTAAAACAGTACACCAGACTAGATTCAAGAAGAGGAGAAAATAACACTGCTTTTGATGGGAAGAGTGGCAAGGTCTCGCCACAAAGGGATGTGCTCATAGACATGGAAAAACTGTTATGAACATCTTTGCAAACAAACCATAGCCTGCATATGAGAACACTTAGAATAGTGTTTATATTTATCTAAGTAGGCAGTGAAAAAATGGCAATGATGATGATGGTGCTATTGATAATAATGATGGCGATAATTTTAATAATGATTTAATACTGGTAGCTTCAGCCCTTGAAGATTCCAGCCTTGTCTTCAATATCAAAAGTCACTCTCGATAAGACCTGGGAAAACTCATTCACTCTTTCTTTATGCTACCTTGTTGCCCTGTTATTAAAATCTAATGCTCTGGGTGACTCAGTTGGTTGAGCATCCCACTCTTGATTTTGGGTCAGGTCCTGATCCCAGGGTCCTGGGATCGAGCCCTGCATCTGGGCTCCACACTGAGTGGGGAGTCTGCTTGAGGACTCTCTCACGCCCTCTCCTTTTGCCCCTGTCTCCACTTGCATGCGTGCACACACACACTCTCTCTCAAATAAACAAATAAAATCTAATGCTCTGAAGGTTTCCTGAGTAGACAGGCAGCAGTTTGACTTAAGATCCTGAATTCATTGCTAGAGGGTCAAGAGGGAAGAAACAAAAATAACTTAATGTTCTTACTCTTTCTGAGCTTGTGGTACAGTCCTAACAACTTTAATTTCAAGGCTTACATGTATTCATGTACCAAGTATTGGATTAATGAATTTGAGAATATTTTATTGGAAGATCCCTTTAAAAATTTTGAGGATAAGCCAGTGCCCTAATCAGTTTTCTTCCAAAAGGCAACCTATTAGCAAATGCTCAGAGAATATCTCTGGTTTTGGTGTTTGAGGCAATAAAATCCTACACTTTCAGTGCTAATGGTATACTTGCAGGCCAGCTTTTACGAAGGCAATTATCTGTAAAATGTGCCATTTTAAAATAGACTAGAATATTCATTTGTTTTGATGGTGAGAAATGGAAATGTAGGAGGTGACACAAATATGTGAGTTATTTTGTTGCTGTAACCATAACCGAGAATTCTTTCAGTGAAAAACAAAACAAAACAAAGAGAAACAGCTTTGCTGGAGTGATGTAAAAGATAAAAGATAAAAACTACCAAGGGCCAATGAGCAGCACAATGCACTGAATTAAGCAGCATCCAAAATTGCTCAAACCTGGAGTGCCTGAAGCTCCAGGTAGATGGTGAAAGGTATGCATTTGTGACCCACCCTTTATTTGTCAGTATGACACATCAGGCACCAGATGAGACCTATTGATTTTGGTGTGTCATAAAAAAATGGTTATTAACGGAGGGAAAAAAAGCTGCTTTCAGGAAAGACATTTTCTTGGCACAGATATTTACAAGGAAGGTAATGGCTCAGTAATCATTTGTGAGGAGGAGAACAGACTAGTCTTGCTTAAAATTAGTTGAAATTTTGGTCTACAGTGATGGCAGTATATATCCAACAATACCAGTTTGCAAAAATGCAGTATCGTTCAGGGAGAAGAGAGCTGCATTTGTCATCTGAATTCCTTAGGGAAGCATTTCTTTTTCTGTATTTGAACAGGTAAATCTTTAATAAAATAGGTCCTGAAATTCCAAATTGGAGGCTGTTGGCTTCTAAATAGTCACATGTTGTTATGTGCAAGCTTTATTCAGATTTTCCATGTAGGGCCCCTTGGGCTGATTACAGAATGAATCTTGAAGCAACTATATTAATTGACATTTAACGGATGGACCTGTTACCTGCACATCAGACTGAATTGTTCTAAAACCAGTTGATTAAGTAGAGCCAGTTTGACATGGTCTAAATCTACATGGGCAATGAGCAGTGAAGAGTTAAGCAGAGAACCTAAATTACCACCCCTCCGTGAAATATCACATCACCCACTCTCTTACTGCTATTACCAATAGCAATAAACTTAATAAGTCTATCTCAATTGAAATGATTGGTTATATGTGTTGTTTTAAAATTAGAAGTCATTAATTCCCCATCAACCACTTCCTTAACTACAGAGGATTGCATTCAATATAATACCTATTAGCTAAGGTTATTTTCCAGTGTTTTCAGAGGAAGATATTAAGAAGCCATAGGGATTGTCTAAACTAACACTTTCATTTGACAGGCATAGGTTTGCTGAAAACTATTGAAACTGAATATTTTGTTCCAAGTTACACAGCCATTTAGCAGTAGAGCTGAGACAAATTCTATTCTGAAGTTCTTCCTACTACTTCATGATGTTATTTTAAAGCACATTCCACCATTTTACTATGATTGTTTTTCAATGCTTAGCAATCATCAGTGGGGGAGGTTTTTCATCACACCTTTGTTTGAATTAAGTCACTACATACTTCTTTAGTTCCTTTCCCATTTGACCTTTGAGGGCCCCAACCTAAAGCCAAATGCCAGGAAATCATGACCCTAAAACTGAATGATCTAAACTTCATGCCATAGTTTAGTTTTTCAATTTCCTTAAGGACATACTCAATTTTTCAGTGATTTCTTATCAAGTACCATGTAATGAGTCACATCTCCTGCCTCTTTAAAAAGTGCTTTTTTTGTACACTGTTATTCGAAAGCCTACTTCTACATTCTACTAAATGAAAAAGTGAAGGCAGACAAAGTCAATCTACATTTACAGTGGAGTCATTAGTTTGTTGATTTAATAAGTATTTATTGATTACTTACTATATGCCAGATAGTCTTACAGGATTTGGGTTATAGTACTGAAAGCAAAACAAAAGAAAACAAAACAAAACCAGAAAACATTCCTGCTCTCATCGAAGGACATTCTAACATGGAAGACAGAAAATAAACTAATATTTAAATCTATAATATGTCACATGGTGACAAAGGGCTATGAAAGCAAAGAAAGCAGGATAAAAGAACTGATGGTAGCAGGAAGGTATAAATTAGATAGGGCAAGTCAGGGAATGTCTCCTTAAGGATATCCGAGCAGAAGTGTGAAGGCAGTGAGGTATGCCAATATCTGGGGAAAAGGTGGGAATAAAATGGTATAGCTACTTTGGAAAGTAGTCTGGAAGTTCTTCAAATGGTTAAATGTAGAGCTGCCATATGACTCAGCAAGTCCACTCAGAGTACATGCCTAAGAGAAATGAAGACATGTTCACACAAAAACTTCTACTCACATGTTTATAGTGATATTATTCATCATAGACAATTGGTAAAAACAACGCAATCTCACTTAATGGATAAATGGATAAACACAAGTGGTATATCCATACAATGGAATATTATCTACCTGTAAAAAGAAATGAAGTACTGCTAAAACCTAGTTGAAACTTGAAAACGTTACTCTAAATCAAAGAAACCATTTACAAAACGTCACATATTATATGGTTCCATTAATATGAAATGCCCAGAAAGGCAATTATATAGAGAAAGAAAATAGATTAGTAGTTGCTTAAGGCTGGGGTGGATGGGGGTAGGTAGGGAGGGCAACACCTAAAGGTTATGGGGTTTCTTTTAAAGGTGACAAAAATATTTTAAAATTGACTGTGGAGATGGGTGCATATATCTGCGAATATACTAAAAACCATTGCATTTGTGGTATAATAAAAAATAGATTTGATCTTTGCCCTCAGGTCCTGGCACAGAGCTCCTAAATCTCTTGGAATTTCCTGAGTAATAGGAGTATTATTCATAAGGAACCCCTTTTTATCACACCTGAGTTTATGCTAATGAGGTGACTTAAGGTGGGGCCTCAAGGGAAGGATGGTCACCAGAAAATCCAAGTGATTGGAATTTTGGAACTTTCAACCCCACTCCCCTGACTGCCCAGAAGTGGAGTGAGGGCTGGAGATGAAAGCTCTTTAAAAACTCTTCAGCAATTAGATTTGATGAGCTTCCAGGTTAGTGACTGCTTTGACATGCTGGGAGGGTGGCGTGCTCTAACTCCATTGGGGACAGCAGCTCCTGAACTTGGGACACTTTTGGACTTCACCCTGTGTACTTCTTCATCTGGTTATTTATCTTTATCCTTTATACTATCCTTTGTGGTAGACAGGTAACATAAATAAATGTTTCCCTGAGTTTTGTGAACCGCTCTAGCAAATTATCAAACCCAAGGGGAGAGCTGTGGAAACCTCTGATTTGTAGCTGATCGGTCAGAACTACAGGTGGTAGCCTGCGTGTGCACTGGTATCTAAGGTGGGGAGCAGTCTTGTGGTACGCCCTTGACTTGTGGGATCTGATGTTCTCTCCAGGAAGACAATATAAGGATTGAGGTGAGATGTTGGACACCCAGTTTGTATTTGGAAACCTGAGAATTGTGGGTGGTAATACAAATCACCCTAAAGACTGCATGCTTTAAATGAGTGAATTGTATTGTATGTGAATTATATCTCCATCTAATTGTTATTTGAAAAAAAAACTAGATAAGTTTGGGGCCACTGTCTTGATTCGTGCTCACGCACCCAAGTTTTACCCACAATTATTTTTGCACCACCAGTGCAAATGTAAACACAACGGAAATAAATTATACTTTGATAGTATTATGAAAATGGTTTTGACCTCATGGGACACCTGGGAAAGTCTCGGGATTCCCCTATGCATCTAGAGACCACATGGTTTAAGAAATTAAGGTGTTATCTAGAGCAGTACTCACATCATGCCATGTCACACTTCTGCGGGAGAGAGCTTTATAAGCAAGTTTTCACTTGGATCTCATTCAAGGGTTTGAATCTCTCAAGGAGCCAAATGCCATTTTTATAAATTGTTTTCACCTATAGTAAGTAAGTTGAGTGTCATGGGTCCTAAAAGAGGAAGACCAACAGATCTTTGGTGTGTTTCATTTTCAGTGTGGAATTGCACTGGTAACAATAAATATTTGTTGGGAATGAATCCATAACCCCTTACAAATTACTCTTTGGTTGCATTTCTGATTACTTTGTTACAGGCAATAAACACTGCCATACAGAAAGACCTCTGATGCTTTTTAATAAAATAACAGAATCCTAAAAAGGTCAGAACTGTAACTTAGAAAATCACTTTTCACTGGCTGTCCCCAAAGGAATTAAAGATCAAAATGTGAGTGATTCCCTAAGCAGAAAAGCCATCCAAACATGAGAATCAAAAATGCATTGCTTCAGAGTGGGACAGCATCAACAATAAGTTGGAAAAAGACAAATTTCTCCTGGGCCCTGGACCACTTTCTTCCATTTCTCTCTTTCATCTGGGTTTGAGAAATTAAATGATTTTCATGGATTTGGGAAATCCAATCCTCATATCAGCAAATGGAAGGAACCATTGTGTTACCAATCAGTTTAATAATAAAACAATTTGGCCCGTGCTGTATGGAATTTATTTACTTTTGTCAGTAATTTCCCCCGGGATAGTTGTAACTCTCTGATCATTCATTGCATGCAATTTTATCTGGGGAGGTGAATCAAAGATAGGGCGGTACATTTGTTTGATCTTGAGGCCTGTACATGTGAATGCCAAGGTATATAGTTTTATTGGTGCACTTGTTGGCTTTATCAGCCAGCTTCCCTATTTAAAGACAATCTGTCACTTCACATTCATTTATTTTTTGACACCTTATACATCATTTGAGCACGGATTGTCCAGGAATAAATATATAGAGAGAGAAGACAAGTTGGCAAACTAAGTGGAAATGTTCAAGAATGTAATGGCCACGAAAGAATGAAATGAGGCATTTTAAAGCCGTATTTGCCACACTAGCAGCAGCAGTATCTGCTACTAGAAATAAAATAAAGGTGGCATATATGTGCAGTAGAAATTTCCAAAGGTAACTATTTTTGTCTGTTTTTTTCTCAAAGTTATACATTTAAATAGTCATGCAGTTCTTTAAGTTTTGATATAAAAATAATTTCCCTGCCCCCTAACCATTTCCCACGTCCCAAATCAATTACTTTCAATTCTTTCTGTTGATTTGTTTGATATGTACCTTTGTATTTACAAATAACATGCATATATTACTGCCTTTTGATTGATCAGTTTTAAGCATCATCTGTTAACTTCCTACCGTGGAAGATGAGAATTTAACTTTCTTTTACCCTTTCACTCCCTAGGCTACGTGAATATATTTCCTGTCCCCAGCCACATACTCCCAGTATATTTATATCCTGATTTTAGTAGATATTGAGAATATTATTTGGTGTTTATATAGGTAAACACTATAACTTGCTGGGCAGGTAGTATACTATGGTTATTCTTTTCTACATAATTTTTTCTCTCTACATAATGAACTCTAACTTCCTGTCAATATATTAAAACACTTTAGATATTTTATCAATTGCATTCTACTGGAAAAAAAAATCTCTCATAAGGCCTTCAGATTTGCTCCTGTTTAAATTAATTGATTTCCAGATATGTTATACAGCTGCCATCTTGAGAGTTTTTTGTTTTGTTTTGTTTTGTTTACGATCAGCCTAGAGATTCCCTTTGCCTATCATTGGTAGCAGAATCTTTGTGTCCTGATCCCATGTTTTTTCTACTTGGTTTACTTCCTCATTTTGGTAGGGCATGTCTTACAATATCTTCCTAAAAATTCATGCATGCAAAATACATTTTTAAAGATCTTATAGGGTCAAAAACCATCTTTAATCTGTTCTCCACTGTGATTAAGAGTTTCGGCAAAACATTGTAGTTTGGAAGCTATTTTTCTCAGAACTTTGAGAACGTTTCTCAATTTTCCTAACTTTTAGGAGAAGGTTGTGGAGAAATCTGATGATATCTTGAAACTTGGTCCTTGTGTGATGTCTGTTTTTTTCCCTTCCTTCCAAAGCTTTTGTGATCTTTTCTTTGTCCCCAGTATTGTGAAATTTCACAGTGACGTACCTGTGTATATTCTAATTTCATCCATTATTCTGAGGACTTTGTAGGTCTATTTGATATGGAAATTTGGGGATTTTTGTTATTATTGTTCGTATTTCTTTGATGGTTTCTTTCTTTCACATTTATTTCTGGGACCCTAGTATTTGGATTTTGAACCTCTTGGGTTGGTTCTCCAATTTTATTTATTTTCTTCTTTACCTTATGATCTTTTTCTGGGATATTTTTTGACTTTACCTGCTAACCCTTCTGTAGAGTTTATTATTTCTTGAAACAGTATTTCCTAGACTATTTCTCTTTTAAGATAGAACTCTGTTCTTTTAACTCTGAGGATAGTGATGATGATTTATTTATTTAGTTAGTTAATTTTCCACTTTGTATCAGCTATGACTCCTCCAAGTTGCTTTTTTTCTGTTGTTTTGTTTTGGTTCCTGACTTTAACATTAAATGGTTTCCTTGACTGCCTGGTACCCTTGGATAATCTGATCATATTTAAGAGCAAGATGCTAAAAAGACAATTAAGGGATGCCTGGCAGGCTCAGTTGGAAGAGCATGCAGCTCTTGATCTTGGGGTTGTGAGTCTGAGCTCCACATTGGGTGTAGAGATTACTTAAATGAAAATAAAACTTAAGAGAAAAATTAGAATAAAAAGACAATCAAAACCTGTACATGTGAGTGCCATTATCTAAAGGAAGGCCTAGGTCTTAAGAAGCAGTCAGCCTCTCCTTCCTTCCTCATGGAGTCCCAAACTATCTTGTAAAGAGTTTGGGCTACCATGGTGGAGACAGAAGGGTGTGGAGGGGACATGCCTTACTAGACTTCAGCTGTTCCAGCCTTCCTTCCAGTTGGGGTCAGACACATGAGCGAAGCTGTCATGGAGATCCAGCTCCAGTCAGGCATCCAGGTAAATGCAACTATATGAGTGACATGCAAAAGAATCACCCGGTTGAGCCCAGCCCAGATTACAGAACCATGAGCTAATACATAGTTATTTTAAGCCACAAAGTTTTGGAGTAGTTTGTCTGCTGAACGGAAAAATCAGTAGAGAGGAAAAATTATATGATATAGAATGAAAATCACCGAAACATAAAAAGTGGGGAAGGAAGTATTAAAAGGGACAGATGAGGACAGTCCTGGGAATGCCACAGGTGGGAAGCCATTTTATAACATTTCTTATTGATCATACCACCGTGGACCTTCTTTGCCCATCAACAGGATGAATGTCTTCACAGTCATGGTGACAGTGATGTTGAAGGTGGGGATTCCGCTGGTGCTCTTGGTATGAAAATTCATGGTAAATTCCCTGTCCTACAAGATAATAGAACATCATTATGTTTGTCAGCCCACTCACACAAACAGAGGGAAAGTGTGAACAGTTGTCCAGCAAAGACGCCACTAAAATTCTTCATGGAGAAAATATGAAGGACCAAACCAAGGCACTGATGCTGGAATAGAGGGTTTATGAGAAATTGTTGTAAGCTGCCTTCCAGAGGAATCTGTGACTAATAAGATTCATAGGTAAAGAGGGAGAAATAAAGGATGATGCACAAGTTTCTGACTTGTGCAAATAAGTGGAAGGTATTATATTCTGGGATGGAGCAGGAAAATTTTGAATTCCAGGTGCATTCTTTTCTAACTAGTACTACGGTATCTGGTACCCAGTATGCCCAATATTATCTAAAATTGACTTATTTTGAATGTGAAAAATATATAAAAGCCTACACAATAATCTAGCTATAATCACCTATGAGAGGAGTTTGGTCCTTTAGCAGAATAAATAGTGCTGCTCTTTTGGGGAAACAGAAAGGGCAAGGAATTTAAGTGGAGAGAGAGCCCTACCTTTGAGGTCCAGCAGGTGGCTTACAAGGAAAGCCCTCCGAATTGGTCTTTCATCATTTCTGCTGGCACAAATGATGAAATGACCATGTCAACCTGAGTCTAGTTTTCCTTGATTGGAGAAGAAAGTTATGAAATGAAGACAAATCAAAGTGAAACTCTGCTTATTAGAATGAAAAAATAAGAATTTAATATTTTACTTAATAAATACTTACTTATTTTACTTAATACACTTTAGACAAATCTTTATTTGATCTACCTCTTCATCATAAATAACATTTGGTTGGAAATCTCTGTTCTGCTGTTTATATTACTCCTTTGTAACTGTCTTTCCTTTTTATTCCAGCCAGAGAGCTTAGTAGCACAGCTGTCCCTCTGTGGGTGCCAGGAGCTCTCTCCTGCAGTTTGATGGTGTACGTTAGACAGGGATGCATCTTCTCACTCCCTGGGGGGAGCAGTTCATTCCATCGCTGTCCTGTGCCTAGCATGGTGGGTCCGGTGTGCCTCCCTAGAGGTGGTAAACACCTTTTTCCTAAGTCTTGCTGTTACCGAGGAGAGAAGGGCAACTTGCCTCGCCTTTCTGTGTATTTTAGAACCTTGGATCACCACCTAGAGAGAGAGAGAGCTATAGGATTAGTAGAAACAAACAAACAAAAAAACCTCCTCATAATTCTTGGACTTAAAAAAAATGTTAACACTGAATTTGGGTATATTAGGAAAATGTTTAGATAATGATGGCCAGTGAGTTTCCCTGTGGACTTGCTGACAGCTCTATCAGTAACAGATGGATTGTTCTAAAACCTCGATTCTGCTTTGACAACACAGTCCAGCCAGGAACAGCAGTGTGCCCTGTTAGAAGTGAAAACGTAAAGCCTAGAGAATATTTATACATGGCTGGTAGCTCTTTCTTGCTCTATTTTGTCATGCTATTTTTTTTCACTTTTTTTTATTGGCAAATATTATAATGAGGTGAGTAACTTCAAAATCAGTCAGCATGTACTAATGACCTAATGCTTTGCCAAGATTGTTGAAGGAAAATGGAATCCATCTTGATGGTCAGATAAAGACAATAGATGAATAAACATGAAATTTCAAAAAAAAATTAGAAACAGGTTAAAAAAATTGGCCATTGCAAAGATGCACACAGATCCATCTTTCTACTGGCAAGATCACCTGTTTGCATTTTCTATCTCGTGGGGTATTTCCCCCCTCTCAGTCTGACAATGTTACCATGTGGTGCTGATACTGAGATAATTATGTTTGTAACATCTTTTGGTCCTTCAGGACACCAAGCTATTTTCTCTGTCAACATGTAATTTGATATTCTTTTTTTTTAAAGATTTTATTTATTTATTTGAGAGAGAGAATGAGGTAGAGAGAGAGCACGAGAGGGAAGAAGGTCAGAGGGAGAAGCAGACTCCCTGCTGAGCAGGGAGCCCGATGTGGGACTCGATCCTGGGACTCCAGGATCGTGACCTGAGCCGAAGGCAGTCGCTTAACCAACTGAGCCACCCAGGCGCCCGTAATTTGATATTCTTGTCCTGGGCCAAATTCATCAAGAAAAATAAAGGGCAGAGAGGTTTCTCCTTCTAGCTTTATCTAAGAAATATAATTTCTTATTTACTGCCAGATGAAAGTAGCTAAAATAAAGGATAGTTCTGGTGATGAATTGTTGAATTTCAATATTTATTATAGCTGGCCCACAATTCAGGGAGAGAATAGTACTGTTTATTATTTGTGAAGTGTCTCAATTTTCTGCAAATACTGACATTTTGTTTTTTAAAATGACTATCAATCCTTGTTTTGAAGCCATAGCTTCTCTTCAACCTAATTGCTCTCTTTCGCAGCTTTAAATTGAGGATGACTTCAGAATTCTGGTAGCTTCTTTTATGACCTGCATGGTTAAAGTTCAGTTATGAGTGGAGGGTGCTATGTATCTGAATTTGAATTTTAATGAATAAGAATGCCGTTTATTTGTGAACACTTGAATAATAAGAAATATCTTAACATTATCTCTTTGCTTAATCCTGTTCATCACTTAGAAATATACTGCTTATACAATATGCATATAAATATATTGCATTTTAGCTTAATTGGAATTTTCTAGAAGAAGCATTTCTTCTAGATGACTTTAAAGGTGCTGTTAGACCCTTTTGCTACTAGCTTCTAGGTTTTCAGATCGTATGCTGGAGTCTGAGGAATGGTACTTTCATAATCGTAGAAGCCAATGGAAGAAGTTGATGGGAATTATAAATCATCTGGGGGAAGAAAAGGAAAAGTATAGAAAGAAAGAGAATCAAGGGGAATTGAATTATGGTTTTTCACCAAGGTTAGAAAGGGTATCAGGGACAAGGGAGCCATAGGTCAAGAATATGTAACATGAGTTAAGCAGGCTCTGGGGGTTTTGTGATCATAACTTACTAGAGACAGAAAGTGAAAAGATGCGGGAACATTTGGGAGTTGTGGGCAGAGGTGGCTGAGAAGAAAAATGGCTGTTCACCTAGTTCTGAGATTTCCTGGCCATGTTTGTGTGGTGTGTTAGCGCTCATCCTAGGTAAGAGTAGGTCTGTCTTAGTAGCTTGGTCGTGTATTCCATATGGATTTTGTTGAGTGTAAGTGTTAACATAAACAGCAATCCTAGAAGAGTGTTCTCTGAAGAGGGAAACTCGTGCCTGTAAAATACTTCCATTCCAGCTACAAATGAAAGGACAAAATGTCAAAGATGGCGAGTCAAAGACATGGATTTCTAGACTGGGATTCACCCAGCTATTTTTAGGGTTTCTTGTGTACTTTATTCACTTAAAGTTTGATATAATAATTTTACACTAATTAAATTCTTTATAAAATTGAGCTAAGAATGCCTCTCTGGTATAAATAATAGGTAAGAAGAATGGGAACAAGGACGCTGATCACCTGGGGGATATAGGTTAATGTTGCTGAAGATGGTGAGGGTAACTGTTGCCTTCCAGGGGAAGGGACTTTCTGGATTCTCTTTACCTCTCACCATTTCGCCCATTCCTCTCTGGCCTTTTCTGAGACTGGCCCAGGAGCGTGTTCTACCTTCTCAGTTCTCTTGGCATTCTGTTTAGTGGCTCACTCTCAGTCCCAATAACCTGGGGAGCTGAAGCCAGGCCCTAGTTGGCCCTTTCCTCCTTCCTGTTTCTGTCTCTTTGTATGTACCATCTACTACATTATTGCAAATGTGCTCATGGAATTTGTTTTCCGTTTCTGAGGCTTGTTTTCAAGTAACATCTTTGCAATTCTCTGAAATGAAAGTGTGAAATTTGGTGTATGCTGGGAGTTAGACTTGCCTCACCCTGATCACTTGAAATTGTATTTTGTTCTATAAAGAACTCCTGGATGAGTAATATGTAATGAATAATGCTTATGACTCCACCTTGACTTTGAGGTTGACTGTTCATCATTATTTCCTACCGAGTAAATCTAAGTGAAACCTCCCTTCCTAACATATATCCTTTATGTATATGTATGGTCTACACAGAACTCTCTCTTTCTCTCACACACACATGCATGCACATGTATTTCTAACTGAACCCGGATATGTAACAAATGTAATTTTGCTTTTATTCTAGATTTCAGTGAGCCACAAAATCAGTAATCATGCACATTATGAAACTCTTTTAACTTACTGATATACTCACATCATCTTAATTTCATTTACTTTGGATATCCTTGAAAGGGCCCCCTTAGAGTCCTCTTTTCCCGTATCTTCACTATTGAGATGATTCAATAATTTTTTACTTGTTTTTCTTTTGCTGTTGACCTTTATCTCAATACCCCTTTCCTACCTGGGTTACTATGAGAAGTATTGAATGAGAAAGTTTATGCTCTGATTCTTCTTTCCTACTATGTTTCTGTAGCTTTGATGAAATTAAATGAACCAATACACACACATCACACATTTCATTTTTTAAAATGCTTTATTGGACATGACTTCTCATGAGCTTATTCCTTAAACTAGGACATATCTTAACAAGAATGAACTTACATAAGGAGCTCAGCAAGGAGTATGACAGGCCAGACCATGGAAGGACATTCTATAGATAAGTTGGTTGAACATTCCATAGAACCAATAGAGTCGGATAGAGTCTGGAAAAAGAGCTGTCTAAACATAGCTTTGCATTCAGGCTATTTTTGGGTGGCAAAGCTAACTCATGGATCTAGAAAGCTGATAGAAGCTCAGCAGGTCAGTCCAAAAGAAAAGGACAAGTGGGATTGAGCTGAAACAGCTAAATGTGTGCCAAAATTTGTGCCTTCCTTTTCTTAACAGAGAATTGCTGCTATGAAACAGGTTCCCAGCTAGGAACTGTGCTTCCCAGCTCTCTTGCATCTAGGTAGGATCATATGACTAGTTCTCACCAGAAGCAAGGAATGACCAGAAACAGAGAATGTCACTTGTAGGCCAAGAAACTTTAGAAGCAAGTGGCCCTTCTCCACTCTCAACTTGCTGTGGAATTCATGCAGATGAGCACTGCACACTTGGAAGGGTCCATAATATGGAGGAAGGCTGGTCTCCAAATCTCTCTTAGAAGGCACTGTGCACTGGATAGGAACAGCTGTTTTTGAGTTTATGTAAGTGAGGAATAAATATATAAAAATAATATATAATAAATATATATTTACAGTAGCTAATATTACTAAATAATATAGTAAATGTGGGAAAGTGAATGGTAGAAATCTAAATAACAGCCATTTTGTCCAGTGCCAAGTGATCAGGAGGAGGAATTGGGCATGTCTGGGAGGAGCTGCCAGGAACTAGTGGTCACGAACTAGTCCTCAGGAGTCTGAGAAAGTGGGATAGGGTCTTGACCAAAAGTAAAGTTGAGTTTAACTTTCTCCTAATGCTGAAACAGAGAATTTCAAGTCTTTAAAAAAAATTTCTATATTGAATGGAGGGTGGTTTCAGAGATTGGTGTGAGATGAATATACTAATAGGGTTTAAACGGTTTAATTACCACAGTTAGATGGTGTAGGAGGGGAAATCAGACATCATCTCAACACGTAGTTAAAAATCTACTGAGAAAGCAATGAGTAAAACGTTCTATTAGCTATAAATATCAGAGTCCATTTAGTTGCTGAAATGTTCTGTAAAGAGCTCAGATGTGATCATGGCAAAGAGGAAAAATAATTTTCATTTTGGCCTTTGGATAAAGTGCAATTTAGAACATTTTGTGAGAGATAGTACACTTGGTGAGCATGTCTCCATGGATTATGTGCCTTAGTTGTCCCGAGAAATTGAGTCATAACGTTAGTGATAAAAAGTCGATGTTCCTTTAATTAATTAGATTTTATTCTAATTTTATTCTAATTCTCTGATGTCTTAATGATTAAATTAAGTTTAACATCACAGGAGACCCTGGATCTCATATTAGGCTTTCACTCTTCTCTGTCCTCCAGAGAATCTCAAAGAACCTTAGTCCCACCACTGACCTTGCTAGAGAGAGATTGTAATTGTTACTGGGAGCATAACTTCAACTTTTGGAACATTCTATTGCAAGTCTATATTAAAAATAAGTGTTCTATTATTTGAAATTTACATTTCTATTAGACATGACTTTGTTCCTTGGTTATAAAAGGCTATTACATAAATAGAAAGTGATACTGAAGATAAGTTTAAAGAGATATGACAGAAGTTGAACAAAGCCATACATTCTGCGTTAAGGGTACTTATTATTTCTTTAATTACAGAGATATTATCTGCTACTATACATCCCGTGTATAGAAATTAACATCTAATACTCTAATGAGAAGATTACAAATAAAGAGATGATTATCCAGAGATGAATAGAGAGTGACTATGTCTATATTATGTTAATAAATGAATCTGCATGGGTAATACTTGCCTGATGACTAATATAAGTTGAGTTGTCAACTAAAGCTTAGATGATGTATCTATGCCAGTTGCCTTAAGAGGTGACTTGAAGTTACTATTCAGGTTATCTGAACCAAAAGATCTATTTGCCTAAAATTCCCAGATCCTTGACACTAAGGATTTTTTGGTTTTTCATTTTAATGTAGAAGTTAACAGAGCAACACGGATAGCACTACAGGAGTTAATGTGTTTGACAGTCAAAGAAAGTAGAAAATACTCTCAGTTTAGAAGAGGGAAGGCCACTGAGGTCTGGGGATATTTCATAAATGAGGAAGGACTTTTACTAGAAGTTATAGTTCAGGGAGAAGGGGCTTTGGGTAGGCAGACAAAAAGAGGGACCGGGGTTCTACAGAAGAATATAGGATATGAGCACAAAGGTAGGGTTATTAAGGCATATTTGGGTGGCAGTGAGCAGAGAGGTTGTCAAGTTTTAGCGGGAGATGAGGTTGGGCATGTAAATAGGAGACTGTGGAGGCTCTTAGTTATCAGCACAGGAGGTTTACATTTCCTTCTAAGGGCAGTTAGAGATATTGCAGATTTTGAGGCAGAGAATGATCTTTGGAGAAGGCATATATTTCCTGTGGAAAAGGCTAGAAGCAGGGAGACCTTGAATAGAAAAATGGAAGATGGTACAACAGCATGAATGAGGAAATCACTAGGTGAGATTAGAAAAATAAGATAAATGGGATAGATGTCTCTCTCATCTAGGACAATGCCCGGAGGCTTGGATCAGAATATGGAAAGCCTTAAATGAAATTGAACTTTTAGGCCGCTGAAAGATTTTATAGCCAGGAGGAGGCAAAAATCAGAGCTCCTCTGTGAGCAAGTTGATTTGGTGATAACCAAGAGTAGGAAGAGTGTAATTAGCTGTTAAAGGTAAAGAGATACTCAGTAGTCAAAAGTTAAGGTCATAGTGAAGAACTTGAATACAACAAAACGTACCTGAGAGAAAACTTGGTAAATTGATGGGATAGGGAGATAAACGGGAGTAGTTAAAGGTATTCATTGCATTTATCAGTGTGTGGTCATCAGATAATCTGCATTAGAATTGGTTGGATTTTTTTTTTTTTTAAAGATTTTATTTATTTTTTTGACAGAGACGCAGCGAGAGAGGGAACACAAGCAGGGGGAGTGGGAGAGGGAGAAGCAGGCTTCCCGTGGAGCAGGGAGCCCGACGCGGGGCTCGATCCCAGGACCCTGAGATCATGACCTGAGCCGAAGGCAGATGCTTAATTGACTGGGCCACCCAGGCACCCCTTAGTAGTTCTTTTTGATTGTGTGCTGCTTAACCTAAATTCTCTGAGTCTTAGTTTTCTTATCTACAAAACAAGGATAAATAAAATCCAATTCATCGAGTGTAATTATAATCAATAAACAACCTATGGATAGTACTCAATCTATACTAGGGATATAGTCGATTTTTATAAATCATAGCCATTATAATATGAAAATAAAACTGTTTAGGGTATATAGGAAAAAAACCACAACTGTTTAGGGTACAGAAAATGTAGTTTATAAAACCCCATTGTGCAAAGTTCTCAAATGAGGAAAACATCTGTCAAACAATGAGGTAAAAATATACATGGTATTTTGAGGGATTTATAACCTTGTAATAATCTTTGATTTTACAGGCTGAGTTTTCCATACCTGAGCACATACTGACTTACTAAAAGAGAGATGTGTAGTTGTGGTATGGAAGGCTGACCAAAAGCAGAGGAGAAAGCATTTAAAATGTACCAGATTGGGGGTGCCTGAGTGACTCAGTGCGTTGAGAGTCTGACTCTTGATTTCTGCTCAGGTCATGATCTCAGTCAGGGTCGTGACATCAAGCCCCGAGTCAGGCTTCACCCTGGGCTTGGAGCCTGCTTAAGAGTCTCTCTCTCTCCTTTCCCCTCGGCCTACCCCCATCCCCCCAGTTGCATGCACTCTCTCTCTCAAAAAAATAAAAGGTACCAGATCATATAGAGAATTAGTCATATTTTGATATTCATACCAAGGGAGCTTTCAAATGCTTTATTGTCTTTGTGGCTGCTCTCCTTGACTTAAGTGCTTCAGACCACATACCACATGTCAGCATCACTGGGTTCCATGCAAAAGCACAGCCATGGATGCCTTAAGAGTCCTCACAGTCCTCTGAGAAGTCCAAAGGCAAAGTAGCCTGACTCACACAGCATCCTCTGGTGACAGCTGCAAGAAAGAGCAGACCAAATTTCCGCAGTCAATGTTAGGGCTAAGGAAGCCGACCAAGGCAAAGCAGGAAACACCATTAAACATCCAAAGGGGCAGGATGGTGTATGAGCCTTGGCTGCCATAACAGAGTACCCCATGATGGGTGGCTTAAACAACAGAAATTTATTTTCTCACAGTTCTGAAGGCTGAAGAAGTCCCAGATCAAGGTCAGGCTGGGTCGAATTTTGGTGAGAGTGTTTCCTTGCTTGCACATGGCCACCTCTCACTGTGCCATCCTCATGTGGCTTTTCCTCTGTGTGCATGTGTGTGTGAACAGAGAGAGAGACCTTTCTTCATCTTCTTGGAAGGCCCCAATCTCATCATGAGGGCCCTACCTTCAGGACCTAGTCTAACCCAAATTACCTCCCAAAGACCCTATCTCCACCACCTTGGGGTTTAGGGCTTCAACGTATGAATCTGAGGGGGACACAAACATTCAGTCCATAGCAGGCAGGGATCAGACATTCTAGTGGGCATGTCCCTTGTATTTGGTGTATTTGAGTCATATAAGAAGAAGGCTATTTCAAGGAGATTTAAGGAACACATATGAAAGCCATCTTCCTAAATAAATGAGAACCTGTCAGGTTCTGGTCCTGGGCTGGGTTGGACTATCTCAGGAATTTGGACCAGAGTATGTCAAGGTGCCCAAAACTTCACTGCAGGAGAGGAGGTGACAACATATGTGACAATTTCCTGGGAGGAAAGTGGAGATGAAAACCTAAAAGACTATCCAACTAAACATTGCTTAGAAAGGACTTGGTAGTAGTGGAGGACGTTTCTCTAAATGAGACAAAAGACCAGAAACCTGGGAAACATTTGAGAATGGAATTTCAAATTTGTAGTGAAAGAAGGAACATGGAGAAATTCCTTTTTAACAGGTGGAGAATGTATGAGGGAGCCATGGGGAGTACATAGCCAGCCCAGATATAATAGGAACAGGAAAGATGTCCCGATTTTGGGAACAGAAATCAGCAAGAATATGGTGAAAGGCCATTAAGTAGGCTGCACCCCACAACTGGTTTTCAGCCCATGGAGTCATTAAAATAAGAACTAGGTACTAGCAAAAGCGCCCGGACACGTGTGGTAGAGATTTGCGAAGGAAGATATAAGACTAGTGTTCATGGTACTTGGAACTCAGATTCCTCTTGGCAGAGTCAACCTCAGAATTGGGGGCAGCAAGCAGCACCCCCATTCATTCCACATCGGGACCAGGCTTGATGAGCCTGCAGGGACAGAATGTGAGGCGCATGGGACAAAAAGCACTGTTGGCCATTTCCCTTGGGGTAGTCTTTGCAGCTCATACAAAAATCTACCGTAATAGAAACAGAGGTCCAATTTTGTCTAAATTCACCAGCATTCATTTTAGAAATGCATTTATTTGACTTTGTGAACAGTTGGCTTCCCTTGGCTATTTTTCTGGGCATGTAGTCCAGTTTGATTCAACCTTTATTTGTTCCCACACACAGCAATCTGCCTTCTTCCATCCCCTTCTCTTCCCCTCACCCCTACTTGCTTCTTTTAGCATTGGCCTCTTTGTTTGGGATTATTATTAAATGAAACAGAGTGTGCAGGTAATTAGTATGTGGATATGACACTGAAGAAGGAGGCATAAATGCAAAATTGAGAGGCAGCAAGCTGTGATAATTCCATTATGGGCTCTGCTTCAGTGGGGCCTTTGGATTCCAAGGACATAATGCCACAGTAGGGGGTCTGCCATTTCACTGATGGAGGGTCTCTCTCTGATGTGCCGGGCTTAGTGAATTTGGTTTGAGATCCATCATTTTATTAGTAACATTTTATCAGAGCAAATTAGTGCCCAGGCACATAGTTGTGCAGGTTAAATCGATGAGCTCACTTGGAATGACTTTATCATCCCTAATCAGCAGTACTTTTCCGCAGAGTTCTAATTTAGTTGAATAATATTGTGTCCCTCTTAACTTCTCCTTGCTTTCACCTCGTTTTCCCCCAGTTGCATTAGGAACAGGCATGATTTAAATATAGAGGCAAATTTAAAGTAAACCAAGCCAACTAAATGTAAAATGCAGGAGTACAGGCATAATTACCTATACTTTCCCCCCTGTGGTAAAGTCCCCAGTTCGTATTCCAGTTCCAACAAACTGGTGCTGAGAAGTGGAAAGTTCCCTAGGATTAGAGATACAGGATAGGAAAAAAAAAAAGTATTTTCAGAGAATTTTATTAAGTCAACAAATGTCCTGGCTTAGCCAATAAGTATTTGTAAATTGCCCACAATGTGCTCAGTGCTGTGCAAGTGTGTCCTTCCAGCTGAAGGAGTATTTGGATTGGTTTGGGAGCGCTTTGAAGTGAACTTTCCCCTTGGAGACTCTGACTGTTCTTCTGTCGGGAGGATTGGGAGAAAACTTGCACTTTCTCGTTTCATCTGAAGATCTGCATTTGCTCTGCAGTTCTCTGCTTAGCCCCAGCTTGTGTTGATAACGAATATAAGAGAGGCAGGATCAGGGATCTGGCATGGGAGTGGATGGGAAGGTTGGAAGACAATTATTGAAAGGCAAGGGGACTATCTAAGGAGGTTCAATAAAACAGGTGACAGTAGGAGGATAGCAGGCACAGAGGCAGTTCAGTAAGAATTGCCTGGGTTCTTTGGTCAAGGAACTCAAGAGGCAACATAGCCCAGTGAGAGCAGCTGCTGAGATGGAAGTTCCTGTTTGGTAAACATTACTGTTGAATATAACATACACACCAGAAAATGTCGTGATTTTATATTCTTTAATAATTTTTTTATTTAAAGATTTTATTTATTTATTTGAGAGAGAGAGAGAGACAGAGATAGAGATACAGATCTGGGCAGGGAGCCCGGGGCTCCATCCCAGGACCCTGGGATCATGACCTGAGCTGAAGGCAGGCGCTTAACTGACTGAGCCACCCAGGTGCCCCCAAAATGTGCTGATTTAAAAGGCACTGCTTGATGAAGCTTTGCAAGGTGATTACATCTGTGAATCCAGTATGCAGATCAAGATATGGAATATTACCAGCACCCCAGAAGCCCCTCTTCTGCTTCCCGCCCCTCAACATCCCTCAAAAGTAACCATTATTCCAGCTTTCATTTCCATAGAACCATTTAGCCTAGTGTTGAATGTAGTCTAAATGGAATCATATTTTATGTCATCTTTTGTCTGTGGCTTCTTTCGCTGTTGCTGAGATTCATCCATCTTGTTGTGTGTAGTAGTATTTCCTTTCTTTGCTGCTGCATTGTATGATTCCACTGTAGTTCTTTTATCTTCCATTGATGGATATCTGTGTTGTTTCCAGTTTGACTCACAAATAATGCTGCTATGGGCATTGCTGGTGCACATATGTATTCACGTTGGAGGAGTATATACCTAGGAGAGGAATGGCTGCATCATAGGGTTTGTGTGTTTAACTTCAGCAGATATTTCTTACCAAAAGTGTATGAAGGTTCCAACTGGTTCATAATTGAGTTGATAGTTGATATTATCAGTTTTTCTTTTACTTTTTTATTATTAGCTATTCTAGTGGGTACAGAATGATATCTTATTTTGGTTTTAATTAGCATTCCCCTGATGACTAATGATGCTGAGATTATTTTGGTATTCTGACCATTTGAATATTCTTTTTTGTGAAGTGCCTTCAAGTCTTTGACACAGTTTTAATGGGATCATCTGATTTTATCTTACTGACCTGTTAGATCCTCTAATATGTATTAAAGATATGAGTTATTTGTAAGATTTCTGCATTCCAAATGTCCACAATAGCCAAACTGTGGAAAGAGCCAAGATGTCCATCGACAGATGAATGGATAAAGATGTGGTATATATACACAATGGAATATTATGCAGCCATCAAAAGGAATGAGATCTTGCCATTTGCAACAAAGTGGATGGAGCTGGAGGGTGTTATGCTGAGTGAAATAAGTCAATCAGTGAAAGACATGTATCATATGACCTCACTGATATGAGGAATTCTTAATCTCAGGAAACAAACTGAGGGTTGCTGGAGTGGTGGGGTGTGGGAGGGATGGGGTGGCTGGGTGATAGACATTGGGGAAGGTATGTGCTATGGTGAGTGCTGTGAATTGTGCAAGACTGTTGAATCACAGATCTGTACTTCTGAAACAAATAATGCAATATATGTTAAGAAAAAAAAAGAAGATAGCAGGAGGGGAAGAATGAAGGGGAGTAAATCGGAGGGGGAGACGAACCATGAGAGACAATGGACTCTGAAAAACAAACTGAGGGTTCTAGAGGGGAGGGGGGTGGGGGGATGGGTTAGCCTGGTGATGGGTATTAAAGAGGGCACATTCTGCATGGAGCACTGGGTGTTATGCACAAACAATGAATCATGGACCACTACATCAAAAACTAATGATGTAATGTATGGTGATTAACATAACAATAAAAAATAAAAAAAAAGATTTCTGCATTCCAAGTATCCTTTTCCACTCTATGGTCTGCTCGTTTACCTTTCCTCTGAGTCTTTTGATGAACAGAAGCTCTAAGTTAAAGGAAGTCTGATTTTCTATTTTTTTCCATTATGGTCAGTGATTTTTTTTTTTTATGCCTTACATATATATAGTTTTTCCTTATCTAAATGTCATACAGGTATTTTCTTATGGACACTTTATTGTTTTACCTTATCCATCTGGAATTGTATTAATGTGAATAGGATGACATAGAGGTTAAAATTCCTTCCCCCCTCCCCCACGCAGTGTATATTGATCTGATCCAGCAACACTTAATGAAAAGATCATTTTCCACTTTCTGTTATAGTGGTACCTTTGTCACGAGTTAGGTGACATTATATGAGTTGGTCTGTTCTGGTCTCTCTATTTGTTCAATGGATCTGTTTATCTATGCTTGTGACAAAATACACTAAATAATGTTCGTAGTTTTATAATAAGCATTGATATATAGTCGTGTTATTATGCAACTTTGTTCTTGGCAATTCTTTTTGCTCTTCTTGACCATTGTTATTTTCATATATTTTTAGAGTCAATGACCATACTTACTGATACACACATACAATAGAGATCTTGCTACTATATTGATTTGGATTTTGATTTATCTGTAAATCAATTTGGAAAAAAATGATGTCTTTATAATATCGAGTATTACAATCCATGAATATGGTATATCCCTCCATTTATTTGAGTCTTTTTAGTTTATTTCAGTACTTTGTATAATCTTTTTCAATAGATGTCTTACGCATCTTTCATTAGATATTTCTGGATATGTAAGAGTTTTTTATTTCTGTAAATACAATTATTTTTAAATGAAACATTAAAGTGTTTGTTGCCAGTATATAGAAATGTAATTTATTTTCATAAATTGATCTTTTATTCAGAGATCCTGACCCAGGCATGTATTAATTCTAGCAGTTGATCTGTAAAATCTTTTGGATTTTCTTTTTTCTTTTTTTTTTGGGCTAAACATTCTCTGTTTCTTCTGCTTTTAGTTTTAATTTTTTTTAAAATTTTTTTATTGTTATGTTAATCACCATATATTACATCATTTGTTTTGGTGTAGTGTTCCATGATTCATTGTTTGTTCATAACACCCAGTGCTCCATGCAGAATGTGCCCTCCTTAATACCATCACCAGGCTAACCCATCCCCCCACCCCCCCTCCCCTCTAGAAACCTCAGTTTGTTTTTCAGAGTCCATCATCTCTCCTGGTTCGTCTCCCCCTCTGACTTACTCCCCTTCATTCTTCCTCTCCTGCTATCTTCTTCTTTTTCTTTTTTCTTAAAATATGTTGCGTTATTTGTTTCAGAAGTACAGATCTGTGATTCAACAATCTTACACAATTCACAGTGCTCACCATAGCACATACCCTCCCCAGTGTCTATCACCCAGCCACCCCATCCCTCCCACCCCCCACCACTCCAGCAACCCTCAGTTTGTTCCTGAGATTAAGAATTCCTCATATCAGTGAGGTCATATGATACATGTCTTTCTCTGATTGGCTTATTTCACTCAGCATAACACCCTCCAGTTCCATCCATGTCGTTGCAAATGGCAAGATCTCATTCCTTTTGATGGCTGCATAATATTCCATTGTGTATATATACCACATCTTCTTTATCCATTCAGATTTTCTCACACAACAATCAATCATCTGCAAATAATGAGAGCATTATTTCTTTCCTTCCAAATCTTCACATTTTACTTGTTCTATTTTCTTCCCTCTCACCCTCTCTTCTTCCCTCCCTTCCTACCTCCCTGTTCTTTTGTTGTTTTTGTTTTCTTATTGCTGTGGCTAAGTCTTCCAATATAATGCTGGATGGATTTGGTGATAGTTGGCATCCTTGTCTTTTTTCTGGCCTCAATTGTTCAAGGCCAGCCTCACCATTTCCAGTCACTGTTTAAATATTTCTGATTCTCTGTTCTTTCTCTGCTCTTTTTGCATCTCCAATTTCATTTTTTTAGAGCTTTCTACTAAGTCTCATATTTCTCTTGCTCTCCATTCTGTATATTTCATCCTTTTCATCTCTGTGCTTCAATTTGATCTATTTTCTAGCTAATTAATTCTCTTCTCTGTCTACTCTGCTGTTAAATCCATCCATCAAAATCTTAATTTATTATTTTATTTTTCAGTTTTAGGATTTCCATTGATTTTTAAAATGTATTATAATTCTTGAGTGAAATTTCCATCCATTCATTTATTTTCTTTAGCATACAGACCATAGTTATTTCAATGCCTACATATAACTCTGAATCACTGTGAGTTTTTTTCCTTTTTCTGTTTTTTTTTTTCCCTCATATTTTGCTCATTTGGTGTTTCCTGGCATGCCAGCTGATATTTTGACCAAATGCCTAAAGTGAGCATGAAAATTTGTAGAGGATCTGGGGGATATTATTTATTCCAGAAGGATTAATTTTTTTTTTTCTGGCAGGTAGTTAGACTTTAGGTAGGTCACCTTGATCCACTCAAGATGTGTCTATTACAGGCTTTCCCTTATTCCTTGAGTGTGGCCCTTCAGTGGCTCAACTGAAAAGCTGGGGCTATTTTTAGTGTTTTTTCCTTTTTGGCAAATTCTGTATTCCAATTTTGTTTCCCAAGAACTGTAATGCTGGAAAATATCTACTTAGTTCTTTAGCCTCTTAGCAGCTATGTTTTGTTTGGTTTTTCATATGTTGTGTCAGATATATTCTCAGCCATGAGTTGGCAGATGCCTCAAGGGAAAATTGTGCCCAGTATGTCAAGTTTTCTTCCCTGGAGTTCTCTATTCTCCGGGGGTTGGCCCCTTAAGCCCTGGCTGCCTCGATAACCCTGATTTTCAGTTTTTGCTTTCCCAGGCCAGCAAGACTACCAGTAACTCTTAGCTTCTATGCCCTGCTGTGAAATTGGCATAAGTCCTGAGGGTTAAAAATAACGGCATTTTTTTTTTTTTTTTTTACCTTTGTGTGTGTGTTTGTGGTGAGAATACTTAAGATTTACTCTTTTGGTAAATTTTAAGTATGTGATACAATATTATTAACTATAGTTACATACAACATATTCATCTTTAAAACGGAAAGTACTTTTTGACACCCCAGCCCCTGAAAACCAACAATTTATTCTCTAAAATAACATATTTTGGACTTGTCTCAATGTCCGGATATCTTGGTTGCTCTCCAATGCCTTCATTTAGCTGGTTTGAATTTCACTCAGCTTTTACAATTGTTATGACAGGAGATTTTGTATGATACCAAGTATTCCATCGTAGCCGAAAGTAGAAGACTGGGATAGAGATTTGTCTCTTCCACTGATTGGCTTTAATACTGGGCAACTTGCTAAGCTTAATGAACCTGAGTTTGCTCATTTCAAAATAGATGCAATACAAACTACCTTAATGTTAGATGGAATAAATAAAATATGCACATAGAGTTAGCACAGTTTTTGGCATTTAATAACACCAAATATTTTCATATTCTTTTTACTAATGATAACATTAATATATATATATTCATCTGTCTTACACACTTGTTCCAGACAGGGTTGAAAGAATATTCAAGGTGTTGGGTACAGTACAATAAATGCCCAAGGGGTTTATATTAAAATTTCTCAGGCAGGTAGTAGATGATGGAGATTCAAGATAGACTAAAAGGTAGTACCATTGTAGGAAAAGCACAGTTATGAGGAGGCAGTGGTTGGGAGTCTTAGCAGATAGGTAGGTGGGCTGTCTACATGAAAAAGTCATTTATCCAAGCTTGTGTGCTGGCCACAGGGTATGGTAAAAGGTCAGAACACAGGGCTCTTATTTCTAGATGTGGACTGGCATGGCCAAACTAGGCCATACATATATAATGTGTAAATAGAGAGGATATAGAATTTTTTTAAAAAGGCTCAAGCCCATTATTTCCAATAGCCAAATTATGGAAACAGCTCAAGTATGCATCAGTTGATGAGTGGATAAAGACGAAGTGGTATATTTATACACAACATACACACACACACACACACACACACACACACACACAGTGGAATATTATTCAGCCATCAAAAGAATGAAATCTTGCCATATGCAATGACATGGATGGAGCTAGAGAATATTATACTAAGTGAAATAAGTCAGTCAGAGAAAGGCAAATGCCATATGATTTCACTCATATGTGGAATTTAAGAAGCAAAACAAACAAGCAAAGGGAAAAAAAAAGAGAGAGAGCAAGAGCAAATCAAGAAACAGATTCTTAACTATAGAGAACAAACTGATGGTTATCATAAGGAAGGTGTATGGGGGGATGGGTTAAATAGGTGATGGGGATTAAGGAGTACACTTGGGATGAGCACTGGGTGTTGTATGGAAGTGCTGAATCACAATATTGTACACCTGAAACTAATATTGTACTGTATGTTAACTAACTGGAATTTAAAAAAACTTAAAAAAATAAGGCTCACATCTTTAAGTAATGAGATGGAGAGACAGTCTTGGGATTTGGGCAGAGGCCAATTACAGGGTCTTAGTTCATGTTGATTGGGCTTTGACAACTAACCATGATTATAAACCCAAGCACATGGGGTCAGAACATCCTCAAAGCACCTTGGCTCAAAGTCAAGATTAGGAACTGGTAAGGGACTGAACTTGTAAGGAGAGTTGTGTGTCCCAAACAATGGAAAGATAAAGGATGCAGAAACTGGAAGAACAAGGCAGGGTCAGTAGATCAAGGAGTCATGGAAGTAATGCTGCCTTCAGCCCCCTACTCTTATACCATGGTTCCATGTCTGTAGACAGGTGTAGTAAATGGCAGGGACTATTGGATCTCTGGACAGCTTTATATCATTTCTTGGGTATGGAGGATCATGATTGCAGAGCATTAATCACAGAGAGAAGAAAACCAGAAGCCTCACACGAACACTACGTTAAGAGAGACATGCTAATAATAGCATGGGGGTAATCCTCTTCCCCCAGGTCTATTACCATTGAATATAAATAACAGAACTTGTTGTTTATTCTAACTTATTGTCATTTTTTGGACATGACCATGTTGACTCAATCATCAGAGATTCAATGGTACATACTACATGCTAGACCCTGCATTTAGACATTCTTTGATAAAACCCCAAGTATTCCATTTATAAGCCAGATGAGCCTCATCTGGCTATTTTACTACTTTGTACTCCAGTTTCCTAATATGCAAAAGGATGATAATCATAGTACCTATCTTATGGTGTTGTTGTGAAAAGCAAATGAGATGCAGAGGGCTTAGCACCTTCTCTGATGCATAATAAATGGTCCTTATGATATGTTGCAGTTATCTATTGCCGTGTAACAATAAGTCACAATAACAGAAAAGTTATTCCAAAACTTAAAGCCTGAGAACAATAATATTTATTATGGTACAGTTTCTGTCAGAAGCAGCTTAGCCAATGGTTCCTGTTGGGGTCTCTTATGAGGTTTCAGTCAGGGTGTTGGCCAGAGCTGCTGTCATCTCTAGGCTCAACTTGAAGGATCTGTTTCTGAGCTTGCTCATGTGGCTGTTGGCAGTGTTCTCCTCAGTGTGGTCTTATGGCATGGTAGCTGGCTTCCCATGCAGCAACACAAGCCAAGGGAGTGAGAGAGCTCACCTAAGACAGAGGACAGGATCTTTATAACTTCATCTCAGAAGTGACATCCTATTACTTCTGCTGTATTTTATTCATTAGAAGTGAGTCACAAAGTCCAGCCCACACTCAAGGGAAGAAAGCATACCCACTTATAGATGTCACTTCAATCTCATCAGGCAAGGCTGACGTGAAATGTACAAAGCAGAAGCCTATGTCATTGTCAGATAGCTTCTCTTGGTCCCAAATTCCTGATTGAGTGTGGGGGACCCCAGTGGTATGGTGGGAGGAGATGGCCCACAGCTGCTGGTGACACTGCACATGTCATTAGTCTTGTCAGATCTGGGAAGCTCAATCTCTCCCTACATGACAGCCATTCTATCCCAGAGACTTATATTGGGACCCATGGGTAGTGGTTAGTTGCAAGGGCTCTAGATCCATGCTGATCATGTTTAAACTCTCCACCACTCACCAGTCAGAAACCTTGGCGGAGTTACCTAACCTTGCTGCATCTCAGTTTCCTTAAATGAAAATGGGAACAAAAATAGTAAGTACTCCTATGGTAGTTGTGGGAATTAAATGAGACAATCATGTAAAGTGCTTTAGAATAGTGCTTGCCCCACAGAAAGTACTCAGTAAATGCTAGCTATTAGTATTTCTATAAACATAAAGGAAGAAATTGCATTATCAGTTTATCCACTTTCCTTTGTGGGCATGTTAACAAAACTTGCAATTTCCAGGTACTTGGACCTCAGAGTCACACAGGACTCATCTTTCTACAGGGAGAAATCAGAGTTACTGCCCAGGCATCTTCGAGCAGTGTGTTACTGCCTTGAACTTTCTGGGGTTAGACAGCCCTAAGGAAATCCATTTCCCACATATTAAAAGTGCCTGCAACATACTAGCCACTCAAAAAATACCAGTTACCTTCCCATTTCTCCCTTTACTCCTATTTAGAATGAACTAGAAGTGAAAAGGTATCTCTATATAAAATGTAACTGTTAATAGAAAGCCATATCTGCTGAGTGAGTGGTTCAGGTGGTACATGTTCTAAGATCCCAGAGGAGAAAGTGATTTCAGGGTGAGGTACTTAGGAAATGGATGGTTAATTATCAAGGGATTTTAGACTGTGGAACCAATCAGAAAAGATAGTTTAGGGTGAGCACCCATTTTCTCTCAGTTACCTAACAACCTAAGGTGAAATCAGGCTGTTTGAAATGTTCTGATATTGGAAACTCTGTCCTCATATTTCCTCATATATCCTCAATCATTTGGGTTCTCTGTTGGTGAAAATGGTGTTAACTAAACCTATTTTCTCCTCAGGCTGATGGTCAGCATCATTTACATCCTTACAGAGTTTTTAGCTCCTCAGAGGCAAGTTCTTTACAAATAAAAGAAAGTTTGCCCTTTTAATGATCATGTGAATTAATCAGGAAGGGAAATTATTCATTGAAGTGATAACTGCTAGTCAACTCGAGGCCATCTCTATTAGATTTTCATCAGGAATAATTCTGTTAAAATAGGTTACCTGCTATATTTGATGTGAAACTAATTGAATGTGGAAGTATGTATATTTTGCACTTATGCCACTTAAAGAGATTGGTATCATTAGAACATTAATGTTTCCTCTTAATTTATTAAGCATTGAATGAGAGAAAGTCAGAAACTGGGAAAGAATTTTCCCTTTTTGGGAAAAACCTTGGCAGAGTGGAAAAGGTGAGATTTTCAAATCAGAACTAAAAAATTTGAAGTGAAGCTAACTAACTGAAGGTTCCCAGCTCAACAATGAAGACTATTAACTAGATAAAATATTTTTAAATATGTAATATACAACATGATGACTATAGTTAACATTGTTGTATGGTGTATTTGAGAATTACTAAGACAGTAGATACTAAAAAATTGTCACAGGGAGAAAAATTGAGGGAAGGTACAGTTACATAAGGTAATAAATGTTAACTAAACTTATTGTGGTGATTCTGTTGCAATGTATGTATGTCGAGTCATTATGGTGTATACCTTAAATTTACACAGTGCTGCTTGTTAATTATACCTCAATAAAACTGAAAAAAAATTTAAGAAATTAGAGAACTTAATTATAATTTGTAACGCTCTGCAGGATTCAGAATATCTGTTGTGAGCTGTTTTTGGTGTAGACTTTTAACTGGGTTGTTGTATCCTCAAGGAGGTACAAAAACTACGAATTATTTAGTATTTCCAACTTGTTTTGTAAAATTATGTTACGTAGAAAATACTTATTAACCACAAAACATACTAAGAAAGAATATGACTTCCTTTTTTTATAGCAATTATGATTGTAATCTTAGTTGTTTTCAAAAACAATTTTTTAGGGCTGAAACATGAGTCAGTTTGCAATTTGGGGTGATGCTCTCTATTGCAATGGACACTAACATTTTTCCTGATAGATAATAGGCACATTTTGGCAGCAATCAAATAATCTAAACCTAAAACAAATTACTTACACATAATCAAAAAAAGGTTTTATTCTTTTCCAAGGTCCACTTCATAACTACAGCCTATTATAGTAAACAGATTTGCAATAGCATTCTTCTCCTCTCCAAACTCTCTTGATTTTATCTGATGAAGGAAAAATGCTCAAGTTAAGAATGATATTATTGCATGGATCTCTGAGTAGCTTTCTTCTCGACTCTGCCAATAAGTGATTATTATTTAGTATAAATTTCTCATCAAATTTCATTTTAAATTGAAAGGAAGATTATTATTTCACAAGAAAGACTAAGGAAATTCATCTCTTCTTTGGCTTTTGTGTTTTGATTTAAAGCATCACTGCTTTCCCAGGCTTAGAAAATGTTGACTCACTGCACGAGTTTATTATTGCTACCGTAACAAATCACCACAAACTTAGTGGTGGCTTAAAACAACATCTGTTTATTATCTTACTGTTTCCATGGATCAGAAGTCTGGGCACAGTATGGCTCGACTGGTCTCTCTGTGCATGGTCTCAGGAGGCCAACATCAAGATTTTGACAGAGCTGTGTTCATGATTAGAGGCTTTGAGGTAGAATCTGCTTCAAAGCTTGTTCAGGATATTGTTAGAATTTGGTTCTTTCTCATGCTTCCATGTGGCCACTCCAGCTTTAAGCCAGCAACAGCAAGTTGAGCCCTGCCCATGCTTCACATATTTCTGACTTCTGCCTCTGCCATGTCTCTCTGCGTTTAAGGAATGATATGATTATATTGGACCCAAATGGATAAATCCAGGATAATCTCTATTTTGTGGCCAACTGGTACCAAGCATGGGGTTCTAAAAACTAATCCTGGGCTCCTAGGTGGCTCAGTTGGTTAAGCGACTGCCTTCGGCTCAGGTCATGATCCTGGAGTCCCGGGATCGAGTCCCTCATCGGGCTCCCTGCTCAGCAGGGAGGCTGCTTCTCCCTCTGACCCTCTTCCCTCTTGTGCTCTCTATCTCTCATTCTCTCTCTCTCAAATAAATAAATAAAATCTTAAAAAAAAACTAATCCTAAGGATATATTTATGAGTGAATATATCTATTCCTGAACCAATGACTGCCTAGGGGGATGGGATATGCTACAAGCATAGACCAATCAAGGCTCATTCCTGGAGCTGGGGTAAATCAATTCAGCCTAAACCACCTGGTGGAAAATCCAGGGTCCTAGAGGAATGGGAAATAGAAGATAGCATGGCAATTAACAACTATCTTCTAACAATTTGCAAATAACTTTATAAAAAAGAAAAAGGAAAAAGTATACTACCCTACTATCCTAGCACCACTACTATTAATATGTGGGTTTGTTTACTCTTTGGTTTATGTCTTTTCCCCTTAGACGAGTGATTTAACATAGTTGTAAAACTAGTGTATTTATAATTTTATGTCACATCTTCTTATTTGATATTATTTCATATCCTTGATAAGTTCTAATAACTACACAGTATTCCACTGAGTAGAACATACCGTATTTACTTAATCCATCTTCTACTATTGAACACTATTGAACATTTGGTTTAGTCCTTCTCGGTTATTGTTTGCTTCTTTTGTTTGTTTTGGTTTATTTATTTCTTTGCTATTATGTATGCTATTCCAACGTTTCATCTAAACATGCCTAAAAAATTGTTTAGTCTCAAATGCCTATATTTATCCCAATATACCAATAGGATAAGAGATGGAATTTATATATGTTAAGTACCTGACTCTCCTATTGATTTCAATACCTTTTTCTACCTGCTAATTTATTTAGTCAATCAAATTAAATGCTTCATGTTGTCCATGCATGAGAACATGCTGTAGCCTCCCCTAAAAACTTAGAGATATGGGAAATTAGGTTACTTTCTTTGGATTAAGCTAGTGAAATCTCTAGGCATATTTTCTCCAAATATTTGTTGATGCCCAGTGTGTGCCAAGCACAGTTGTAAACACTAAGTGATAAAACAGACATAGTCCCTGCCCTCATGGGTGGATGTGATTAATCATCCATGGAATTAATTAAAGAGATTACTTACTGATGATTGAGTCTAGCACTTGGGACAACCCTAAGCTTCAATCAAGACAACCTGGTTATCATTTTAGGGAGTAAGGATATGAATGAATACGTTAGAAGTTGGAAATCTAATTGATTATAGCGCATCCAGTTTGAAGATTGAATATGGGAGGCATAGAATTGAGATGCTCAAAGAGATAAAAGTGGTCATTGTCCATCCCCTAGTTGTGCAAGGAAGAACCTCCCCAACTCTGTGGATTCATGAAATTTGGTCCCTGTGAAAGGGACATCGGTGCTTGATCATGGGACCATTTCATTTTGTTCTGATTTTAGTTTATTGACTGATGTTTCTACAATAGATTGATCTCCTCTGGTTTGACCACAGTCTAGTTTGGGGTATATCTTTCAAGCATACCAAATTCTCCGAGGAGACTTAAAATTTAACCCTGCCAGGGCATCACCTGAATCCTGCTAGAGCAGAATCTTGCAGTAGGCTGGGTCAGGCCATGTAAGTTTGAGACACTTCCTTAGATCATTGTGTCTCAAATCGTGGGGCAGGATCTATTAAGCAGGGAATGAAATTAATGAAGTGGCTTGTGAATAACACATTTGTAAAAATATGAAATAGAATTGAGTAGAAAATATCAATAGGCATTATGGGAGTCAGGTGCTAGCCTTTCTTGTCAACACACGCTTTTCCCTTTTTATTTGAATTGTAACACTGATCTATTCAGTCAGCCAATTAGTTAATGAAAAAGTATCAATCCAGTTTGTGAATGATTTAATAATTAATAGGTTATTAATTTTGCAGATTAGCTATGCATGGATATCAACTAGAGTACTTCTTAAAAATTCAGATTTAATGTATCCATCTTTAGGTATTCCAATTCAGATATCTTGGAGTGAGACCTAGGACTCTATTTAAACAAGGGTCCCAGATGACTTTGATATAATCAATCAAATACGTCCTGAGTTTGGGAACCAAGGTTTGGATGACAAATCCATTATGAGAGGAACTCTTTTGTCTACTCATTTGAAGCACTGGGACATTTATACCATCAATACTTAGGATTTTTAGGTGTACCAATAAAGCTAATGAAGGTAATTGCAGAGTATATGAAATTTCTCAAAGGACATAGAACTAATGCTGTGCTGTAGAGAGAAAAATGGTGTCCCATCCCTCAGGATAACCCAACACAAGACTGATTTTTCTCAGGACTCACCATGGTTGGCATTATGTTGTTTCTCATCTTTTATCAACAACAACTTGGGGATTTACCAAGATATGTGAATCCCTAAAGATGAATATCTAGGTTGGGAATAACTGAAATGCTAAGCTAAAGAATTGATACAGAATAGACACTCTCATTTATTTAAGAATTTTCTTCTACTTGTGTGATCAAGTTGCCATGGGAACCTAAAGGCTCATTTACCACATATGAATGCACAATGCTATCAATTTTTTAAAATGATAAAAAACTTGCTAAAGATCCATTCAGTTTACTCTACCTTCAGAATGACAGCACTTTATAAAAACTAACAAATTATTTAATTGTAGACAGTTGTTTAAATGTAGAATTCTGGTAAAACACCAAACTGGTAAATGGCTTTTGGTTTTTGTAAAATTAAAATTATCTTTGTTCATTTGAATGTTTTCCTCTAATAATCTAGGTGCTGCTGTATATAATCGTTCAAAGAGGGGAGACATTTAAAATAGGTAATGATGTAATTAATCTGAATGGACACTGGCAGTAGCTTCTCAGGGTCTAAGCATTAACCCAGTTTTTGACTGGCTTATGGGGAAGTTCTGCAAATGTCAGAAGAGCTAGTATGGCTTGAACAGGCGAGGGAGACAGAGAATTCAAATAGCAAACATTTTCCAACTAGTATAAAAAAAATCAGTATTTTAACACATACACACTCAGTGTGTGCTGTCTGTCTGATTTCCAATCCTGCTTCAAAGGGACTTTGAGCTTTTGATTTCAGGTTGAAGCTTGGGCTACTGAGGTAGAAATTAGATGTTGCTAGGAAGACCATAGGTGCAATTTAGAATGAGAAAATATAAAAGTGCATGAGATAATCAAGGTGATTTTCCAATGGACAAAAAAAAAATGGGTTGCATTGAGCAAAATGATGATTTGCTCATTTAGGACACCACTAATACATGCATAGAAACACACAGAGTTTCACATATTTACACATTTATAGATGGGGAAAATATACTCATGCTTAGGCAAAAAGTTGGAGGTGTCTCAAATGAGAATGAATAAGAAAGCCTTCTTTTCTTTTGTTTCCAAATAAATGTGTCTAACTTTGTTTTGTCAAAACTCTTCCATCACCAGATGGACCTTAGCAATATTTCAGGCTAAATTTGGTAACTACGAACTCATTTCTCACCATTACTTCCATTAGGATAGGTTTGTCATGCTTGTTCCTAGGAGCTACCTGTAGAGGTACAGGGCCAGGCGGGTGTTGTTTTTCTTATTGAGGGCTGTAGGCCATGGTCCAGCAAACATCCAGATAGGGAGAAGGTCACAATCATCCCTTCTGGCTCTAACACCAGCGATCAAAATAACAAGAGGGCCCTACTCTCCTGCTCTCCCCCAGCTGTAAAGAAAGAGATATTTGTCACAAACTCTGTGCACCCCCAAAAGTGACTCCCTCTCCCCCTCTTTAGGACTTTTTATATTAAGTGGGAGGGAGATATTCTACTAAATTTGAATAAGTAGCTGATAAAAACCGATGGGTTTTCCCCAAAATCCAATAAATAAAATCTAAGTCATAACAAGGAGATATTATTTTGTATCTATTGGCAGAAATTATAGCAATCATATATGACCTAGCGTGGGTTATCAGATACGTTTGTGTACTCTTGTGGCAGTGAAAATTGGTCTAAACCCTTTGGAGAAATTTTGGCAAGAAATTTTAAAATTAATTTTAATATACTCAAAAAAATTTAATTACATTAATTTAAAAAGGCACTGTACCTTTTAATCCTAGACTTTAATTGCTAGGAATTTACCATTCATACACATTGTACAAATCCAAGGGTGATTGTTGCATCATTAATGTAATAAGAGAAAAGGATCAAAGTCAATCTAAGCATCCTCAATGGAGCACTACTCTATTATGTTATATTATGCATGTAACAAAATGCTACAGAATTTAAACTAATTGAGGTAAATCTATACATGCTGATGTAGAAAGACCTGGGAGAATATGTTCCAAGAAATTCCAAGGCACAGAAGTGAATGATAACATAATATGATGGCATTTTTGTAAAACTACACATACAATTGTTTCTCTCTATATCCCTTTTATTAAAACTTTTTTAAAAAGATTTTATTTATTTATTTGCCAGAGAGAGAGTGAGAGTACAAGCACAGGGAATGGCAGACAGAGGGAAAAGTGGGCTCCCTGCTGAGCAAGGAGCCCGACATGGGGCTCCATCCCAGGACCCTGGGATCATGACCTGAGCTAAAGGCAGACGCTTAACCGACTGAGCCACCCAGGTGCCCTAAAACTTTATTTTTTGTGTATGCATACAAATTCTGAAAGCATTTATAAGAACATATAAACAGTCGTTCTCCCTGTGAGTGGCGCTGACAATTGCTGGATGTGGAGATGCTTTTACTCCTCAATTGATATACTCTCTATTGTTTGAATGTTTTTTATTTGTTTTTTATTTTTAAAAGATTTTATTTATTTATTTGACAGAGAGAGAGATAGCGAGAGCAGGAACACAAGCAGGGGGAGTGGGAGAGGGAGAAGCAGGCTTCCCGCGGAGCAGGGAGCCCGATGCGGGGCTTGATCCCAGGACCCTGGGATCATGACCTGAGCCCTAGGCAGATGCTTAACCAACTGAGCCACCCAGGCGCCCTAAAACTTTATTTTTTTATGTATGCATACAAATTCTGAAAGTGTGTATAAGAACATATAAACAGTGGTTCTCCCTGTGAGTGGCACTGACAACCGGGTGTGGAGATGTTTTTACTCCTCAATTGATATACTCTCTATTGTTTGAATGTTTTTTAAACTATTTGCCTGTATGACTGTTCTATTGACAATAAAATAGTAGCAAACTAAAATAATTTGAGTGTGAAGAATGGAGGTTGTAACTTAAGAATTAGTTTTTCTTGGGGCGCCTGGGTGGCTCAGTTGGTTAAGCGACTGCCTTCGGCTCAGGTCATGATCCCAGGGTCCTGGGATCGAGCCCCGCATCGGGCTCCCTGCTCGGCGGGAAGCCTGCTTCTCCCTCTCCCACTTCCCCTGCTTGTGTTCCCTCTCTCGCTGTCTCTCTCTCTCTCTCTCTCTGTCAATTAAATAAATAAAATTAAAAAAAAAAAGAATTAGTTTTTCTTGCACCTGTAAAGGTCATCAGACTTAGCACACTGAGGAAAAAGGCTATGGATGGCGGTGGGGAACCTGTTCTGTGCCCCTGTTGTTCATTTGGCCACTGTTGTTTGTTGTTACAAGGTGTGTGCTATTGTCCCAGGTGTTCATACCCACACCCCCAAGGCCTCCTGCGTCTTGCTCATATTACCACTGGTCACCATAGTAACTCCTGTTCAACATAGTCCCCTTGAAATAAGGCTGCGTCCACTGCACAGGTGCAGTGTCGCGGGGAGGATGGGCCCAGAGTTTTGAAGTAGCGTCTTTGTCTCTCACCCCGCCTCCAACCATGGGTGGCTATGGATTTTCCTTTATTCTTTAAATACCACTGCCCAGACTACATGGTGGAAGGGAATTATGATTGTAGGGTAGGGAAAATGTCTAGAGCTGGAAGCCATACATGGAGACAGCCAAGAAATTAAACCCTTCTCTGGGTATCCCTTGTGTACAGCTACTTTTCCAACTTTTGTTCTGCTGCCTTCTCCGCAGGACTACCTCCTTTGTCTCATGCATGGTGCCAATATCTACCAACCCTCGGGAAAATTCCTTCTCTGTTCAGTGTGCCTGAGTATACTAATTGTTAAGCAATAATCATCCTCTCTTTCTTCCTTAGCTATACAACTGGAATTTATTTGATATGATAATATGTCCAGCTGAAAATGTACATTTCCTACACCTCCTTGTATCTAGAGTGGTGAAGAGAGGCATGTAGTAGTGTTTGATGGGACTTTTGAGAAACATTTTTAAGGATGACTTACTCAGATAAGTGACATGTGATTTTTGACTTTCTTCCCTTCTGCCGCTTCTTGCTTAGTGCTCAGCTGTGCTGGCTGGAACTTGAGCAGTCATCTTGGACCATTGCGGGGACATGAGGAAGAAAGCTCACATTGAGAATGGCAAGATAGAAAGATTGAAAGCACCAGATACTGTGAGGCCACTCTATCAGGTATGGCAGTCTGCTTCTAGTTCATTTTATTTGAGGGAAAAAAACTCTTATGTATTTAAATTGTGATAATTCTCTCTGTTGTGAGTAGAACCCAGTTCTAATTACCTGAATCCACCTAACTAGCTCTGGTACATTTTCCAAGTGTGAGTTATTTAGCAGTGAAAAGCATGGTTACCTTAGGCGGATCAACAACTGGTAAAGAAATAGGGCCATGGGCCTGCTTTGGTTTTCAAGTTTCTCTTGATATAGAGTACAGGGTGGACAGAGTTTGATTCCCTTTGAATTCTCTCTTCTGGAATGTGTTGGAGACACACTTCTTTATTTTTTTCCAATTATACAGCAGTAACTTAAAAATATTTTTTTATGGCTGTTGTCTTAATGGACTGCCTCCGGGTCACATGCATTTTGCTCACATTTGCTCAGTTAATCCTCACATCAGCCCTAGGTGTAACTCTCAGAATGGAGATGAGTTTCACCTTGCTATGCAGAGCAGGACTGATTTCTTTCATTTGCAATTCTTCACTCCTGCTTTTAAAAATTGCATAATTAATGAATTGCCTGCATTTAAAAATTTGCCCAGTCCTCACCCAAGACCACATAATGATCAGTCCCCAGACCTAGTGATAAAATTACTCTTACAAGAACTTGTTTCAGTTCTTAGGCAAGGTCTATGCCTGTCCATAATCTCTTGATGGTGGGGGGTAGGGTGAGTGGATGAATTCCATACTTTCGATTGCAGATACAAGGAGTATTTCAAGAATGGGTCAATTGTTTGCCTTTACCTTTACCAACCACATACAGATATAAAATATGTGTGACAAATGTTCAAAGCCCCCTTCCTTCATCCAATAAAGAGGCAGCTCCCTATGACTATGGAACTTTCCCGTCTCACTGTTAACCATAGCCTATTACTTGAGATTTTCACAGGACATATTAATCTGAGTTAATTATGGACCTCTATAAATACTTACATGTTATAGGGAAGATTTTAAAATGTAAAATAATTTTGATCTATAAACTGATCATTAAAAATCGAGCTACCTATTTCTTTAAAGTGAACAGGTATCCATGCGGATGGACAGGTGAAATTTTATTTTGGTGGCAGGAAATAGAAATGTGCTCATGCCTAGCATACTTAGCATCCTGGGTATATGAAAGTAAGAGGCAGCAGTATGAGAATACTTGATATACTTGCAATAGGTCTAAAGGGCAATGGAATATAAAATTCGTGAGTTAGTTATAAGTTGGCCCTCCATATTCTTGTATGGACTCTAAGTTCAGGTGGTTTGGGCCCTGTGTTTCTTTAGACCCCAAGCAGGGTTACATGAATTGACATAGAAAGTATTTTATTAATAATTTCAGAATGCATGCCCATGGATACCTATTTTTAATATTCTTTTATTTCCTTTAATATAAGATATTATTTTTAAAAAGCCAAAAGATCCAACTTTAGGAATAAAGATTTTTAAAAGTATGTGTATGCTATTATCATCCCTTACTCTGCAAGAAGAATAAATCTTCCCAAATTTACTTTACATGTTTAATATTTTTGAATGCATACAATTCAATCTTGAGTTACCTGTTAGGGCATTATTTCTGGATAAAAGACTTAAAATTGGATGTTACAGGTCACAGATCTGTACTTATCTATCAATTTCATGCCTCAGAAACATAGCTTCTTATAGTACTTGATTACCAAATTGTGTTGTGTATAAAAACACATAAATGTGAGTGCTAGTGTTGTTTCAATGCCCAGAGAAAAGAAATTGGATAGTTTAGAAAGGAGACACAAAAAGCAAAATCAGTATCAATTGTTTAAAGAATCATTTGCCTATTTTAAACCATATCAATAGCTTCGCTAAAAAAAATGAAACTTCTAAATTATGAGTCATATAATAGTCATGGGGAGAGTTGGTTTCTCTAATCCAAACCTTTTAAATAAGTGATTTGTAAAATAATTGCTACAAGCAAGAGGCAAGTGGACATAAGTTACAGGGTTTAAGTACATCCACAGAAGAACAATGGGACCACAGATAAACTGACTTGGAATGCGGGAAACAACAGAAAATGAAAATAAAATTGCTTCCTGATTTCAGTTTGTCTTGAAAAATGGTTGTCTATGGCTAGTTGCACCAAATGTATAATAAAATAACTTGTTTTTCCTGATGAAGAGCGCTTTATGCTTGTGGGAACTGTGTTGGACAATTCACAGGCATGTTAAAATACAGCCTGATGCACCCTCGATCTTAAGTTTTTTTGGTCATATTTGCTGGCGTGATCTTTTGAAGTTTTGCTGCCAGGATGTATTAGAAGAATAAAATAAGTTTAGTGGGTGCCTAAAGAGAAAAACAAATAAATAGACACATATGCATATCAAAATCAATATCATAAAATGGCAAGCACCCCCATTTGCCCTGAGGTTCCTCTAGGTTTTATCATAAGCTATAGCAGAGAGCTATAAAGTGGTTTTCTCTACTCTCGTTTTGGGAGATGGGGTAAGAAAGCCATGGATGAGAAGCTCACAGAACAGAGGGGAAAATGGTTCAAAAATGAGGAAAGAATAAAGAGCTGAAATAATTTGACGAGGGTGTTTTGGGTGTATGTGTTTGAAAATAGAGCCAAAGTCACGCTCTGAAAATCCTTCAGAGTACGGCAGCTTCTTAGTATGTGCTATATCAGAAAGAGTCCTGGCCTCAGTGCCGGGGGTTGGTGTTACTCCTGGATCCTCCCCTAACAGCGAGCTTAGTGCTCTCTTTATTTCTCTGTTTCCTCCTTTCTGGAAGTGAGATTGATTTTACCCAGTGAACTGGGTTGAATAATGTTACCTCCAACTTGAGGTCCACTCAGAACCTCAGCATATGACCTTATTTGGAAATAGAATTTTTGCCAATATAATTAAGCTAAAACAAGGTCATACTGGATTAGAGTGGACTTTCCCCCCTCATTTCCTATAAGAATCTTATATTTACAAAAATGACAAGAGCACAGAACTTCCTGCAATTGTTTCAAATTGCACTTTTCTATATTTTAATTTTTCCCTCAACCACTTTATTGAGGTATAATAGACATACTAAAAGCTGTACCTATTTAAGGTACACAAACCTGATGGGTTTAAAGAGAAATACATACTTTGACACCATTACCACAATGTAAGCCATAAGCATATCCATCACCTCCGGTTTGCTCATGCCTTCCTTCTTGTCCTTATTATTTTTTTTGTAACAAGAACACTTCACATAAGGTCTACTATCTTAATAATACTGTATTGTGTACTTAAAAATTTGCTAACTATAGGCACTGTGCTGTACCGTAGATTGCTAGGACTTATTTATCTTGTATAACTAAAATTTTATGCCTTTTGACTAATACTCCCCCTTTCCCCTCCCATCAGCACCCCCGGCAACCACTACTCTACTCTGTCTCCATGATTTTGACTATTTTAGATTCATACTCCTATAAGTGGCATCATGTACTATTTGTCCTGCACCTGGCCTATTTCACTCAGGTTCCAGGTTCATCTGTGTTGTCCCAAATGACAGGATTTCTTTTTTTTTTCTTCTTAAGGCTGAATAATGTTCCATTGTATGTATATACCACATTTTCTCCATCTGTTCATCCATCATGGGCATGTTTGTTGCTTCCATGTCTTGGCTATTGTGAATCATGCTGCAGTGAGCATAGGAATACAGATAGCTCTTTGATCCTGATTTCAACTCCTTCGGATATATACCCAGAAGTGGAAATGCTAGATTCTTTGGTAGTTCGGTTTTTAATATTTTGAGGAATCTCCATATAATTTTCCATAGTGGCTACACTGATTTTCATTTCTACCAACAGTGTATGATGGTTCCCTTTTCTTTACGTCCTCGCCAATACTTACTATCCTTTTCACTTATGATACCCATCCTAACAGGTGGAAGGTAATATATCATTATGGTTTTGATTTGCATTTCCCTGATGATTAATGGTGTTGAGCACCTTTTTATATACCTGTTGGCCATTTGTATGTCTTTTTGGAGAAATGTCTATTCAGTTTCTTTGCTCATTTTTTAATGGATTTTTTTTTTGGTCCTGAATTATTTGAGTTACTTATATATTTTGGACAATAACCATTTATCAGATAAATGGTTTACAAATGTTTTCTCTGATTCCATAGGTTGCCTTTTTATTTAGTTGTTTCCTTGGCTGTGCAGAAGCTTTTTAGTTTGACATAATCCCTCTTGTCTATCTTTGTTTTTGTTGCCTGTGCTTTTGGCATTATATCCAAAAGATTATTGCCAAGGCAAATGTCAAGAGGTTTTACCCTATGCTTCTTATAGGAATTATACAGTTTCAAGTCTCAATTTAATGCAGAGATTCCTTGTAAGTTAAGGAATCCAAGGATTTCCAGCAACCACTAGAGCTAGGTGAGAGGCATGGAAACTATTCTCCCTTGGAGCCTTCAGAATGAACTAACCTTTCCAACACTTTGATTTCAGACTTCTAGCCTCCAGAACTATGAGATAATAAATATCTGTTGTTTTAAGCCACCTAGTTTATGCCACTTTTATTATGGCAACCCTAGGAAATTAATATACCTATTTTACACAAAGAGTAGAAAATTAAAGTAAGATTTAAAAGTTCAACATAAGAACTCTAGCTAATGTATGTAGAGTATTATCTAATGAGATACAATAAGAAACAAGAGTGGGAAGGAATACATTTTTAATTTGTATAATCATTACATCAAGATTAAGATTCGGGCAACTGGGTGGCTCAGTTGGTTAAGTGTCTGCCTTCAGCTCAGGTCATGATCCCGGGTCCTGGGTTCGAGCCCTGCTTCAGGTTCCCTGCTCAGCAGGGGAGTCTGCTTCTCCCTCTCCCTCCCTCCCCACTCATGCTTTCTCTCTCACTCTCTCTCTCAAATAAATAAAGTATTAAAATAAGAAAGATTAAGATTCCCCAGTATTTTGCAACTATAATTTCAGAAGGAGGCTCTGATGCAGTTTCCACTCATCAGAAGCCTTTATGGGAATCCTAAAAACTGGAAGAGATTACTGTGGTTGCAGTAACCAGTTCGAAGACCCAGTCGGTGAGCCTGTGAAATTTATCATATAAATCCAACGCTCATGTATCTCTTTTACATAAGGATTAATGTCTTTTTCTAAAAATATTTTAATTATCTGATTCAAATGTTAATAAGAATGGCAAAGAGAAAAGAAGATCTAAGTAGAACCTTGATCTGAGCCATGAAGTATTGATGATAAAGGTATTTAGAAAATTTCCTTTGCACTCCTTAACATTGTGATGGAAACACTGAAAATCTTACCATAGTATAATTCTTCTGTTCAAAAGAGAAAATAACAACACACTGCTTATTAATATATGTGATAAAATATAAACAACTGATTCATCAAATTAATGTCCTGACACTTTCTAGGCATACTTTAAAATTTGAATGCATGGAAAACATCAGCATTTTTTGTTTTCTTCTTTGCAATTAAGAAGTTAATGTTTGGTCTTAGCAATTAGATGTAAGGATCCTGTGTCAGAAACACTAGTGCAGAATGCTGCAAAACTGCAAAATACTTTGAAATGGTTTAATCTCCGTGGGAAGAGTTAAATTTCTGGGTACCAGGGAAAAAATCAAACTGAAAAGAAGAGATGATTTTCAGGCAAAGACTAGATCTATTCAACCATGTTAGATTTGGAAGCAGAAATCAAGTATTTAGGTCGGTTTTCTGGGCATCCACTTCATAGGAATGATAAATATGCTTCTGTATCCTGCCATGCTTCATGATGAGCCAAGTCAAAGAGATTTACTCAGCCCCATTCATGGAGCCTTTGGGTGCTCAGTTTGTTTGGTCTGACAAAGCTAACAGTTCTCTGTTGCCCAGCCTCTAAACCTAACCTCAGATTGCAATTTAAATCCATTTTTTAAATGTTGCCCTATGCAGGCTTAGTGACCTGGCCCTTCAGGATAAATCGGTTCTGTAGCAACAGACCAGTTCAGTCAGGTACAGCCCTGCCCACCAACTACCGGTTATGTTTACCTTAGGAATCCTAAGGCCAAGTAATTCACTTTTCTTCTCATTCTGTTTTTACATTACTAGATTGCAAAATAAAGAAAGAAAAATTCACCAGCTAAAGTCAAAATTTTGGTCCCAGGTACCTAAATGTCTGGCTCTTCTTCTTTCTTCTGGTCTTGTTGACTAAAGAGGATGCATATACCTCCAATTTGATGGTGTTTACAAAGACTTGCAGAGGTGAGATATTCTATCTCTTGAGAACTTTGATCCTTTCAGGAAGATCTAGAAAAGTCCTGAATGCCTGAGATCATTGATATGAGTATGGAAAAGACATGCCTCGGGCTAGGATAGGTATGTTGTTTCTGGTACCTGAAAACAGAAAAGAGCAACCTAAAGGGACTTCCTCTTTCAACAAATGAATCTGGCCTTTTAATCAAGGATGGCATGGAAGGGGTATTTATAAAAACTTCTCAAATTTGACTTTATATAATATATTATAACTATATATAATATATAAAATATATAAATTATATATAATTATATATAAAAAGATAAATATATAAAATAAATATATAAATATATAATATATAATATATATTTGACTTTATAAATATATATAATATTTGACTTTATATAATATATATATAATATAATATAATATAATTAATAATGTTTGAATGTTTCCTCTGGACCAAATTACCTTAAGCCAGTACTTGACGAGCTGGTCACATTGAGGCTTTTGCTGTAGTTACAAAATTTAAATGGAATTTTTTTCAAACTTCAAATTTCTGCCCCCCCCTTTTTTTTTTTTTAAAAATAATTAATGGAACACACTGAATCTATTAATCTTAACAGCCAGAAGAATACCTGTCTCATATATATATTTCAGTGGTTCCACAAACATAGATTTATGCTTTTAAATTCCCCAGCCAACAGTAATTGAGTGAATAAATCAATCAATGAATAAATCAATCAATGAATCAGTGGATGAAGAAATTAGGAAGATTTTTTTTTAATTTTTTATTGTTATGTTAATCACCATATATTACATAATTTGTTTTGGTGTAGTGTTCCATGATTCATTGTTTGTTCATAACACCCAGTGCTCCATGCAGAATGTGCCCTCCTCGAAATTAAGAAGATTTTAAGGATATGCCTATTCCAAATGGATTTTAGGATACATTAGAAGAAATACTGTAAATGCCATAAAAAGAGACCTTTGGAAGTTTTATGCCCTTAAAATTGAGATCAGGTCAGAATATTTTATGAGTATTCACCACATAAAATCATTAAGAGGAAGATAAGTATAGTCTTAAAAGATTTAGTCTAATTAATTGGTCAAGGAATAAAAAGGAGATTCAAGTAATTTATAAAAGGTATATTGAGAAAATATCTACAAAGAGTAAGTGATACAAACTCAGAAAGTTAAAAACCAAAAATTTTACAGGGAATAATGGAATGTCTAGATATATAAGGTCTATTCAATACACTTAAGAAAAAATTTCTCTTTTGCTTGTCAAACTCAATTAAATTTTCCACTTGCCTAATTTGATAAAATAGAAGAATCCAACCAAAAATATAGTAGGGTAGAATACAGAATTTAAGAGAATTAAAAATTTATTTAAGGCATTCATTTTCAATAATATTGTGGATTACATACCCAAGTAGACCTCCATCTAAGAAAGAATAATCCTGGATAAATATTAAATGAACTGATGAGTTGTAGGAAAGCAAGGACTTTTCAGGTTAAAAAACACTAATCAAAGGCAGGAACCCAAAGAAGTAAAGAAAACAGTGAAACTGGCTTTTACATGTAGGTACTTGCTGGGCCTGTGAACTTGGGCTATATTTTGAAGAACTCTCAAAGTCTGGGAAAAAAAGACAAAATCCAGGACCTGTCTAAGGTGAAGGATTTAATATGAAGCCCTTATGTCTGAAAGCTGGTACTCTAATGCGTGTATAATAGTAATCCAGAAATCATATACTCTGCCACTGTCAAGTGGGACCACAAGAGAAATTAGTTACCTAAATATGGCACTGAGATGGGATAAACATTCAGAAACACCAGACTGACCTCAAGCAGGTTTGAAACCTAAATTTATGTTGCCATTGAGATATAAACATATAAAGTAAAAGGATTGCTGACTGGTAATTTCCCCAGGCACTTGGCAGAGGCAAATGTTGAACTTAAAGGAACTTCTTTTCATCTTGATCATCTCCAATGTTTCCCACACTAATAACTAAGGACAGAAAGAAACAAAGTACCATGAGCAAGAACCTTTGGAAAAAAATCCTCAAGTCTCAGATATTGTAATTTTCAGATGCAGCGTATAAAATATCTATGCTTACTATGCTTAAATAAAAGATAAGCTTAAAATTATGTGCATGGGACAAAAAAACAAAAAATAATCAAACATATTTGATAAAGAATTAAGCAGAACTCTTAGAAATAATAGCAATAATATCAAAAATAAAAACAGCGGGAGAAGGGAACATTATAGTAAAACTGAAACAAAAAAAGGAAACTGAAAAGAAATGATCAACTAAAAAAAATCATGTATAATCTAGCAAAGAGAGATAAAGTTCTGGAAAATATAAAAAATAAGTTCAGGGATATGGAGGATAGAGTGTGGATATCTACAAAATGTCTAAATGGAGTTCCGGGGGGAAAAAGATAAAAGAATGGGCTGAGGCCATATTTGAAGACAGTGGCAGAAAATTCTTTAAAATCTTTAATTTCTAGGAGTCCCCCAAATCTTAGGCAGATAAATAAAAAAATTGGTAACTAGACAAAACAACAAATATAAGATGATTTTAAAAGCAGGCATTGAGGAGAGACTTAGAAATACATACAACTTTTTCTCAGCAACAGGGGAAGGCAAGAGACCGTGAAATGATGTGCTAAGAGAAAGCACCTATTGATATAAAATTGCATAACCAGCAAACAATGTCTTTAAGGCAGAATAGTGCAATAAACACTTTTGCCAACTAAAAGGAACTGGAGATAGTTGGGTTTTTTTGTTTTTTTTTGTTTTTTTACCATCAGACTTCCAGTAAAAGAAACCCTGAAGGATATACTTGAGACAGAAGGAAAGTGATATAAGATGGAAAGTCAGAGTTTCAAGAATAAAGAGTGCAGAAAATAACAAATGTGTGTGCAAATCTATATAAACATCTATCATATAAAACATAAGTAGTAATGTCCACTCCAAGTGAATTATAGACCTTTTGTAAAATCCAAAGCTATTAAAGTTTTCAGAAGTTGATATCCAAGAATATCTTCATGATCGTAGGACAGGGAAATTTATTTTTAAGGCACAAACCCCACTAACCAATAAAAAAATAGGTTGCTCAAATATGTTACATTAAAATGATGATTTTCAAAACTTCTGTTAATCTAAAGGCACTATAGAGGGAAAACCAACAACCAAAAGAGAAAGGCAGAAACTGGGAAAAGATATATAACCAAAGAATACAAATATTCAGAATATATAAGGGACTCCAACAAATCAATAGGGAATGGCAAAACTCAAGAGAACAAACTCAACAGAAGACTTAAATAAGTACATCACAAAAAAATAAATCCAAATGGTCATTAAACTTATGAAACGATGCTCAAGTGGGCATGCACAGAAATGCTGATAGCCATTTTTTTTATTAACCAAAAATGAGGAAATAATCTGAATGTCCATTATCAGTAGATTATTCACATACGCTGTGATACATTTTCATGACAAAATACTATGTGTCTATGAGAAAGAAACTCTAGCTATGGGCATCGTCATGGATCTCACAAATGTACTTTCCAGTAAAAGAAGTAAGTCATGTGGTTCTATTTATACAGATTCAAAGACTTGTAATACTAAAAAGTGTATTGTTTGGGAAATCTAAGTGAGAAAACTATAAACAAAAACCCTGATCATTAATATGCAAGTCAGGACATCAATTACTTCTGGCGCAGAGGAAGAGAGATGAGTTTGAGGAGGGTACACAGTTTTTTGAGTTACTGGCAATTTTCAGTTTCTTATCCTGAAAATGGTGTTAAATGGGTGCCCAGTTCTCCGGTCTTGAGCACAATACCTGGACTCAGAGCAGGAGCCCAGTGAATGCTGTGCAGTGAATGATGGATGAGTCTCTCTTCCTTTGAAATCCAACCATCATTTATCTTTCTTTTTGAAAAGTTTGTAAAAAGTCTTCCTTTATATACCTTTCCCAGTCAGCTTGGCCTGCTATCACCAGGTACCATAGAGTGGGTGGCTCAAACCACAATTTATCTCTCACGGTCCTGGAAGCTGAAAAGTCCAAGAACCGGGCTCCAGCAGATTTCAGTTCCTAGTTCTCTTCTTGGTTTGCAGACTGCTGCCCTCTTGCTGTTACCCTCCCCTGGTGGAGAGAGGGAGAGCAAGCTCTGCCAAGTCTTCTCATAAAGGTACGAATTCCATCCTGGGAGCTCCACCCACATGACCTCATCTAACCCTACTTCCTTCCCAATAGCCCCACTTCTTAATATCACATTTTATTTCAGTAAAATAAAAAATTTTGAATTAGGATTTCCCTTGAAAAAAAAAGACAATGCTGATTTTAAGGACCATTTTTCAAATGTTAACTTCGGGTAAGGACTACATCTTATTTGCTCCTTTATCATAGCACCTAACAAGGGTCTGGTATCTGGTAAGTCTCAAAACTATTAACTAGCTAAAAAATATGAAATAATTATTTTGGTCAAGATAATTGCCCTCTTAATATAATGAAGAGAAAATTCAAAAGCTGTTTCTTTTGGAAACCAGGTCCCTAATTACAAACCTCTATTATCTTGACTGGAGTGTGTGTCTCTATTTGTTAAATAAGAAGAAGTCCTAGGATTAGCAGTTCATCTGGGTTAACAAGCTAGTTCCAACCCCAAAACAGCCCATCTCTAGAGAGGTAATGGTGATATTCAACAATTGTTTGCACCTTAGCATTAATATAACCAGAGAATTAATCAGCTGAAGACAGGGACTAGAGAGAAAGGAAAGGGACAGTGAGCTTTCAGGAATGATTGAGTTACCCCATCATCTTGAATTTTGCTGCCTGTCTGGCTGACTATTCCAGGGTATGGTTCTTTTCGGTAAGTGATTAGAAGCCCAGGGCCACCACAGAGCAGACCCAGGTAAGCACAGAAGCTCACACTTTATGTGAACCAAAACCTCTCAACCATCACAATTCTTTTCTTTTTTTTATTTATAGTTTTTTTTAAAGATTTTATTTATTTATTTGACAGAGAGAGAGAGAGAGAGAGAGAGAGAGAGAGAAAGTGACCACACAAGCAGGGGGAGTTGCATGCAGAGGGAGAAGCAGGCTCCCCACTGAGCAGGGAGTCCAGTGTGGGACTCTATCCCAGGACCCTGGGATCATGACCTGAGCCGAAGGCAGATGCTTAACAATTGAGCCACCCAGGCATCCCCATCACATCACAGTTCTTTTCTAAGGGCTCTGAACATAATGTGTTTATCATATTCTCACACCCTCTTTTCCCACCTCTTGTATTTCAAGGGTTGGTTTGTCCTTTGAGGGTGCCTGACAAGGCTTACTGTCTTACTCTCTCACCAAAGTAACCATCTGAAGAGATCCCTGTAGCTGTCAGATAAATAGGAAGTGAACTTGTGCCGGTAACAAGGCTGGAACTGAATTAACTCGATATGGTCCTGGAACTTGAGGTTATGAAATTTTTACTTTGAACCTGTTGTGGGCATTAGAAAATGTTAAGCTTCTAGAAATGCTGTAAAGAGGCTTAGTCACTGCTCAAAACTACTGGTACACTTGATAGTCTCAGAATATATATTAGGAATTTTTTTTTACCATGTACAATATTGATGAGCTTATCTATAAATAGTTGCTTAGCAAGAGATAACTTTTATTACTATGCTCATTCATTAATCCTGGGAATTATGATGAAAGTGTAACACATAAAAGTTACATAATATGGCATATTACAGGTGTCATACAAGTGTAACACATATATTACATGTTCTATATATGTGTATACATATATGTGTGAGAGTCTGAGTGTGTGACTCCCTGTAAGATATAGACATACAGATGTAGATGCAGATGTAGATGTGGATATGGCTCCCTGGGCAGGAATAGGGGGGACCGACACTGTGTGCCAGATGTGTTTAGGGTTCTGTTAGGCATGGTTCTGTGGTGGAAAGGAGAGATGTTCAATGACTGTGTGTAACCTTCAACAAGATTTTGTCAACTTTCCTAGGGTCCCAGAACTACTAGCTCTGTTTTGAATGCTTAGTGGCATTTTAGGAGGACCAGGATCCACTTTTTACTAGTAGGCTTCTGTGGGCTTCTAAGGTGACAGTAAGGAAGGCAAAGTCTGGCTTGAATCAGAATCTTAAGAGAATATATTAGTTGTATATTGCTTGTGGGGATAATACAGAAATGAAAGTAGGAACATTTACAACTTAGTAATAAAGAGTAACTTCAAAATAGGCCTTGGCATTTATTGGTAGGTCTTGTGGCAAGACTCTTTGAAACGTATGGGTAACTGACCATTGTTCTACTTCTGCTTTATGGTGCTGAGAGACATACTTAAACTCAACTGTGTTGGCCTAATAAGGCTGAGGATGATAAATGTGAACTGTGATTATGCTGAGTGAACTGAAGTGTGCCTTGTAATCCATCCATGTATTGATTGCATAACTCCAAGATTGATGAGGTGCACCAACTCAGATGGGCTGATCATGGCTCATATCCAGACCAGCTTCTGTGCAATTTTGATCTGGACTTAATGGAAAATGGTCGGGCATCAGAAAACCTGAAATGGACCTTGATCACACAAATAGTAACCTTTACGGGTGTGCATGCCAGGGAAGATTTAGGGATCTGTATACCTCCTGCTCCTAGAAGGTAGCATGTTCACATGTCTCTTCCATGTGTCCTGACTATGTTAACCTTCCTCCATACTTCTACATATATAAATTTTATTTAATTTGCCATGTTTAACTTATTTAGGGTCTGTGTCTGGTCATTCCATCAATCTAAGTCCAATATTGTTATTATTTATATGGTGATCATGTGATAATGTTATAAACAAAGTTTACGTAAAAAAACCCCATTATTTTATTGTTTACAATCCCATTTTGATTTTGGCTCTTCCTAAATAAAAACCCATCTTATATGATAGATATTATGGGGCATAATGTCAGGGAAAATGAGAAAAAAATCATCTTATCACTGGGGTCTCCTTTTTTTGCGGAGATGTTTGATCAGCTTGTCCCTTCTTGTTCTCTTTGAGAACTCTCAACATCTAGTTATACTTAGTTATATATCCGGTCTTGCAGTTCTTCATCAATAGATGAGGGAGACAGAATGACATACATCCTACGTATCTAATGGGGAAAAGTGGCAACTTTAAGAAAGTGGAGGTTTAAAAGGGATTACTTAAAAGATAAAGGAATGCAGGAAAGATAGTTCAGTTAATGCTTAACCTTAACATGACATCAACCTCAGAGCTCTGGCAAATAAGGGAAAGGTGAGATTAATACCCCCAAATTAATCTTTAATGGAAAAACACATTAGCTATACAGAACAGAGGCAAAACTCTAAGGAAAAGGAAAATAAATCACCACCAATCTTACTTAACCAGATGAATTTCCCTTAGATTTCCTTAAATTCTCTTAAACTCTCCCAAATAACCAGTTTTTTTTTCTTCTTAGCCTCCAAGGGTGCCCACCACACATGTGCCATTCTCCAAGACCACAGAATTTTCCACCAGCCCTCTCTTTCCCAGTGCCTCCTAGATTAGGTCTAGAAGGGATTTTTCTCAACTTTCTGAGAACTCTGGAATTAAAGGGATCATAGTCATAAGGATGAGAGTCTTTAAACATCCACATAATAAAACTACAAAGTTTGGGCAGTTTGTCAAAATAAATTTAGAGCCCTTAGAAATACTTTATGTTTCTTGACTCTAAAGCATTGGCATGGTTCTGCAAGATTCAGAAGAGGGTAGCAGGCCTGAAAGATTAGGAAACTGAGCTTATGGCCCCAACATAGTTTCTAGTTCCTGGGTATCTTGGAATCGTGGTGATGCCATTACATTCTTGAATCAAAGCTACAAATCTTTGGCACACCTAACATTTTTATTGTTGGGTGTTGTAAATTCATAGAGATCGGTTAGTTCTGATTGATCCATTTGCTTATCACATAAAACATCTCAAAAATACGGCATCCAGTATGTGAGAACCCGTAGGGTTTCTGGAAGGAAAACCCACTAAAACGGAGGCCCCCATGAGTTTCTTGCTCTCAAGCCAGTCTGCACTCTGCCTCCAAAAATTCTTGAAAGCTGTCATATAACTGTTTCTGTCAGTTTATGACTCCAGATAAGCTGATCTCAGTTGCGATTCTCTGTATTCATCTATCTCTCCAGATTTCAGGATGGCAGTTTGCCCGGGTAGTTTACCTCAATTCTCCAAGGGTCCAAGACAAGTCACTGATTTTCTGTTTGTTCAGCTATTTTCTTATCATAAAGATGGGAGTGATAACTTCCAAGCTCTTGTCAGAGCTGAAATTGGAAAGATTCTAGGATTTTTCATATGAAAAATGAAAAAAAAATAGCTTCCTGCATGGTTTATAGAAAGGAAAACATCTGTTACTGTGTCTTGCATGTAAGTTGTTGCTAGGTGATTGTTAATTTCTGAACTCCATCATATTGTGTGTAAATGAACTGAAGTCCTTGTGGCCTTTCAATCATATACTTTTATTAAGCCCAGTTCTCTCCATTATGTACTTCTACAGTTAGATTTTTAAGCCCTGGAGCAGGATTTTGCAGAGATACATTAAATTTTATAGATATTCCAGGTATATATGAAGCAGCAACCATTATCATAGATAATGAAATATAGATCTGCATGGAGCTTCATGACATAGCTCAGGTGTGCCAAATGGCATATCAGGGAGTTAGGAGGCTGAGATCCAAAGGGCATAGCAATGCCTGATAGAGCCAGCGTATGGAAAACCAACATGAAGATGAATCAGTGCAAATTAGAGGCTTCCAGAAGAGATCAGTTAATGATAAAATTCCTTGAAACCAAGGAACTGTTGAAGTACTAGTGGAAGTCTCAGCCTGGAGAAAGGAGATTATAACCATCTTAAAATACTGTAAGTATGCTAAATAAAGGAGAGACTGAATTTGTTTTTGTGTCTATAGAGATTAATCCTAGAACTCATGGATGGAAATTTAGAAGCAGACATGTTTTGGCCTAATATAAGAACAAATTTTCTTTTTTTTTTTTAAGATTTTATTTATATATTTGAGAGAGAGAGTGAGAAACAGCATGAGAGGGGAGAGGGCCAGAAGGAGAAGTAGGCTCCCCGCTGAGCCAGGAGCCCGATGTGGGACTCGATCTCAGGACTCCAGGACCATGACCTGAGCCGAAGGCAGTTGCTTACCCAACTGAGCCACCCAGGTGCCCCAGGAAAGAATTTTCTAATGGTCAATATTCTCTGAATATGAGTATAATAGAATCCAGAGGACTTTTAAGTTATTTATAAAAAGAATACAGCCACAAGCTGGAAATTGGTCTGGATGACTTTAAGCCATAAGCGTTTATTATTCGAGGCTACTTACATATGGTCTCATGTTGTTTCATGGAAGTTTTTCGCAATCGATCATGAGTCCAGACTCCTGTAGCTCTCATGTTATATCATAAACATGTTTTCATATTACAGCTTTTTGATTTATCCAATTTTGATTTTTTTTGTGCTTGTGTTTAATATAAATGCCATGTTAAGAAAGTTGCAGCAGATGAGAATGGTTCAGAAAAAGAAAGAAAAAACCCCCAAAAGAACAAAGGCTCTCCACTGCCACATAGCACCCCAATTTGCCATTGGAACCAAAGATAAATGATAGTTTAGAATAACTCCAAATATTTTTGCTCAAGTGCCTTTTTAAACAATTTTGAAAAACTCTATATACACTAAAGACACCCAAAATTTTTCACCAGAAGTTTAAGTAGTTGCAAAAGATATGGGTGAATTCAGGCAAATAGAAAATAGCAACATTTTTAAATTAAACTATTTGGGGGCAGAGTTTTCAGAATAGTAGAATAAGATATACAGAAAATCCTCTTGCCACAAGTTATGATAAAACTCAATAAAATTGTTAAAAATAACCTTTTTAGGACACTGGAAATTGATTATAGGCCTTATATACGAGCCAAAACTATTAAATCTAGAAGAAACCATAAGAAAACATCTTTGTGACATTGGGTTAGGCAAAAATTCCTTCAATAAGATGTGAAAAGCATAAACTATAAAAGAATAATTGCAAAATGGACTTAATTGAAGTTAAAATTTTGCTCTTCAAAATTCATGGTTAAGAACATAAAAAGACAAGCCATAACTTGGAAAAATATTTGCAAAAATATTTGATAATGGGCTTGTATTTACGGTACATAAAAACTCTAACAACTCAAAAATACAAAGACAATCCAATGTGAGAAGGGCAGAAAGATCTGAACAGACTCTTCACAAGATACAATACATGGATCATCGATAAGCACAAGAAAGATGGTTGGCATCATTAGTCATCAAGGAAATGTAAGTTAAAACCAAAATGAGATACTACTACATGCCTACAAGAATAGCTAAAGTTAAAAATGCTGTCAATACCAAATATTGGTGAGAATGTGAAGCAACAAGAACTCTCATACATTACTGGTGGGAATGCAAAGTGGCAAAGCCATTTTGGAAAATAATATGGTAATATCTAACAAAGTTAAACATACATTTGGTATATGATCCAGCAATTCTACTCCTACATATAAGAGAAATGAAAGCATATATTTACACAAAGATTTGAAAATGAATATTGTTGCATATTCTGAAGTAGAAACCATTCAATTGTTCTTCAGTTGGGGAACGGACAAACACACTGGTATTCTACTTGGGCTTAAAAGGAACGATACAACATGGATGGATCTAAAAACATCATGATCAGTTAAAAAGTCAAACATAAGATCTACATTCCATTTAAGATTCATTTATATGAAATCCAAGAGAGTGTGAAACCAGAATGAGCTAAAGCAGATGAGAGGTTGTCAGGGCTTGGGGGTTAGAGGAAAAAATGGGTTGGAAAAGAACGGATACCTTTTAATGTGAAGGAACTGTTCTATATATTAATTAGATTGGAGGATACACGGCTGTACACAATTACCTGTATACATTAGATAAGTGCATTTTATTATATGTAAATTAAAACAATGAAACTAAAACTAAAAAAAACCCTGAACTATTCTTTAACAATATAAACTATGCATTCTTTCCATTTCTCTTGAAATTGTATATTCATCCTACTACACCCACATAATTTTATGCTAATGTAAAATATATTTATGGTTGGACGTCTTTTACTAATCACCCTAATATATTTCTCAACAAGTCAAATATGAAAATACATAGAGATATAGATTTCTTATCTATTAATATCACTGCTACATAAGTCTCTAAGCGTTTCTTTTTTCTCCTTGATTGAGTTATCTCTATAATTATAATTACACAATTGATCAAATTGGTCTAAATATATTTCAGATTTTGATAAATAATTGTCTAAACTTAATAAGTCCACATGTCTCTTAATGAGCTGGATGGAAGTGATTAATCATTTTTCAGTTAAAGGAGGCTTCTCCCATGTCACGTATTTCCAATATTCTGTTTGCTTCACCAGACATTATACTCCTTAGGGCAATGCATCATACCTAGAAGATTCTCAGTGAGTATGAGGGGAACCTTTTTTAAGGGTGGTTGTGAAAGAAAATAGGAAAGAAACTCATCCTGATGCCTTAACCCCAGTCACATCCTCAGGCATTCAGTTTTAAAAGAGAGTACATTTGGGCATTGTGCATCTGGGAAATGGAAGAGAGTTCTTCTAAAGCTTTCAGGGCTCACCTTCTTTTCTTCCTCCCTGAGTGTGAACACCACTGGTCTAGGGTGGTGATTATCAGTCCTAGCTGCTAAAAAATATATTGATACTCAGGTTCCACAATGGACCAACCCGACAGACTGAGGAAGTGCCCCTGGTGCCATATTTAAACAAACAAACAAACAAACAAACTCCTCTGTTTACTCAGATATGCAGCAGCCATGTTTGAGAATCTCTGGTCTAAGACCTAGTTTGAGAAATTGACTTTTTATTTTGGAGGGCAACTGGTAGGAATTCATCTCGGTTTTCTGAATTTTATAAAGGAAAAAGTGAAAACTAATAATACCAAGAGTTCCGTCTGATGGCTGGGATTTCCTGTCTTCAGAAGAAGAAAAAGAAAATGATAAAACAGGAAAGAAAAAGAAAGAAAATATGATTGTCCCAGCTATTTCTAAAACTTAGAAAAATACTTGAAGTAAACATAATCCACAAATATAATTAAGACAGTTTTACAAAGATCTTTTTTTCTTCTCATTTCCAGGGATAAGAAAGTTAGAAAACATGTCCATGCTAGTGTAGTCAAAGCCAAGCAAGGTAATTAATACTCTTAAGCAACATATTCACCTTCTGATTAATTGCTTGCCAAAATACAGGACTCATAGCCAAATAATTTTTTTTCTCATTTACTGTTTTGCTCCTGTCCCTATTTCTCTATTCAAGTAGAAAAAAAACTTAAAGATACCTACTCTTGTCATACAAGTTTTATTAGTAATTAACAGTATTAGCTGCTTAAAAATTTTTGCTACTGCTATTTACCCCAAAACTTAAATCCATTAATACTCATAGCTTATGCCACTGTAGTTATTGTATGCTTTGCTGGGGTTTTCCTAGAACTTATATGTATTGTAAAGTCATGATTTGTAGCAGATTCTAATTTTCAGACCTCAGAATTTGCGGGTGGAAATGTTTCTGGGATGTCAAGGCAGATTGCTTCAAATAGATGGATTTTCTTCCATGATGTGGTGAAGTTTCCAGCAGAGTACATGTTGAATATTGGAGGGAAGGGATCATTCATCAAGAAGCTACAGCTGTCTTTGAACATACAGGTAGAAATACCAGGAAGTGGGCGCCTGGGTGGCTCAGTCGGTTAAGCGTCTGTCTTCGGCTCACGTCATGATCACTGGGTCCTGGGAGAGAGTCCAAGTCAGGCTCCCTGCTCAGCGGGAAGCCTGCTTCTCCCTCTGCCCCTCCTCCCACCCATTCTCTCAATCTCCTTTTCTTTCTCCCTCTCTCAAATAAATAAATTTCTTTTAAAAAAGATTTTATTTATTTATCTGACACAGAGAGAGAGAGAGCATAAGCAGAGGGACTGGTAAGCAGGGGGAGGGGGAGAAGCAGGCTCCTGCTGAGCAGGGAGCCCAATGCGGGGCTCAATCCCAGGACCCCCGGATCATGACCTGAGCTGAATGCAGACGCCTAACCAACTGAGCCACCCAGGTGCCCTGAAATAAAGAAAACATTTATTTATTTATTTATAAAATATTTTATTTATTCACTTGAGACAGAGAGATAGAGCGAGAGAGAGTATGAGCAGGGGGAGAGGCAGAGGCAGAGGGAGAAGCAGGCTCCCCACCAAGCCAGGAGCCAGATGTGGGGCTCGATCCCAGGATGCTGGGATCATGACCTGAGCTGAAAGCAGACGCTTAAACATCTGAGCCCCGCAGGCGCCCCTTAAATAAAATTATTCTTTTTTTTAAAAAAAGCAGTATCAGGAAGCTCCATCTTATGTAATAGTATCTTCTGGTATCCTAGGAAAGCTATAATCTGTGCCACTTAGCACTTGGACCCCATCAATGCAATTTTTTTTGGTCTATTAAACAGGAATAAAAATGATTTGCTGTAGACCTGGTTTCATAAATATATTACCCATCTTCTTACTTATCTATGTATCTACCCCACATCTTAAGTTTTCTATACAATATTTCTATCAACACTAATCTTCAATTATCAGTCTAATTTTTTCTATTCTGTATAATAGAGATTCATTTTCACCTATCAGCCATTGACTTTTCTTCTCTTTCAATACACTGTCTAAGCTCTCTGCTTATCTGAACTCTTTATCCATGAAAACTATCTAACTGATCCCCTCCTTTCCTTCCCTACCCTTTTATAACTATCTTCTGTATTTGGCATATCAATAACTAGCAATGCTATGTGGTCAAGGTTGCTAAATTGCTTATTTCAACGTGCTTTATTTTCCTCCATCTCAAAGTTAATAGTCCTCAAAATCTTATATGTTCTACCCATCTCTTATTAATTCTGCTTTTCCATCAGACTGTCAATATAATTAAAACTTTCTTATTGGAGGTCATATTCTGAATAGCACCATAATACTCTGAATACCTTACAACTTACCTCGGATGGACCAGGAGAACTTGATCCTTTATTTTCTTGCTTGTCTATTTTTCACATGCCAAGGAGATTTCTAGTAAAGGCATACTTTGGAGTGTAGGTGAGGTAAAGGAGGTACCTGAAAGTGTCCTGTTATCAAGATCTAATTCCCTTCCAATGATTCTGCCATTACAATCCCATCCCAATGTGGAGAGTGAAGCCCACGCACCCAGTCTTGCAGGATAGACACTTTGGAGATATGTATGATTTTTGCCTTTCCTTCACTATATCTATATCTGATGTCTGATCCTATCTATAAGTTTTAAAGTTTCTTTTCTTTGAGGCATCTATAAAATTTAATTCTCCCTTCTCAGTTCTGCTGCTACCTTCCTGAATTTAGATAAACTATTCACTGTGCATGAACATGCCAACAAATGTGTGTGAGAATAATTCATTATTGTATATATACACAATACATTATTGTATAATTATGTAATTGTATAATTTGTACTTACATGCATTTATATATTTATATGTGAATTGCATGAACAAGTGTAATCAAGTAAAAATCACACTTTATTCTAATATTTAATGGTGATTAATGTATGGTAATTAAGCACATGCATTATCTCAAAGAGCACATTATTGCAAATAGTATTTTATTAGTTTTACGTGGACAAGCCAAATTTTGAATTTTTCTTATCTTACTATGTTAATTCCTATATGTGTAATTTCTGCTAATACTGACTCCCTGACTCACTCAATATACCCTTATAATCCTCCTTGCCACCCATCATGCCTAACACACACATACATACATGTTACTAGGTAAAGAGCCTCACCTTAATTTTCTCCACCTGGAGCCCTCGTGTTCAGTACTTCTCTGGTTTTACCCTTACCACTCTCATTTCTTACTTGAGGGATTCTCGAGCAACTGCCTCCTTCCCCAGCCCTCCCCTGTAGTTTAGGAGACCAGAGAGATGGAGAGATGAGAGAGATGTAAACAGTAAACTGTTTGCAGTGGCAATGACTCTTGGAAGTGCCTGGAGGAAGGAAGGAAAATGGACCATCCCAGAAGAAACGCAAACGATCACTGCTTTTGACAAGGGAGTAGAGGGCAGAAAAGAGAAAAGTCCTGGTGGGAGGAGAGGGAATGAAGGAGAGAAAGGGGCCTGCGTGAGCCACTCCTACTGGCAGTTCTGACCCATTTCCCAGATTTAACTCTAGAGCCGGCTAGGGCTATAGCGGAAGTTCAAAGACAATCATACTCAACAGGCATTTTCTGGCACATTTCATTTGCCAAGCACTGTGCTAGGTAACCCCCTATAAACAATGGTGGAGATAAAGGTCTCACTGTTAAAATCAGATCTCTTGGGGAGAGAGAGAGGTAAATGAACACAAAGGAGATGTAATTTGTATCAAAGGGGGGAAGTTATTTTTGTGCCATGAGAAAGACTAGGAGGGGAGGGGATGTAACTCAGACTTGGTGGGGTTAGGAGGACGGCATCCCAGAGGAAATCATGTTTTCGCGGAGACCTGCAGTGCAGGTTAAAATGAGCTGGGTAGAGCGAGAGGGTCTGTACTAGGGAGGGTGCGGGAGAGAAGCTTGGTTGCAGTAGCAGGAGGAACCCCCATGCCGGGACCTGGGTGTCTGATCAGATGGAGGAGGAGAAGAGTATCCATTTGCACTTTCCCAGTCCTGCTCTTCTCCCAGGACTCCTTCCTGCCCCCAAAACACATCAGATCTCCTGTTCCTGCTGATAGTGCCTGAACTTGCTAAAACAGTAGATCAGTTACTAGGAGATCAAAGGTTTTACAAAGCAAGTCTCCTGAAGAGTTTGTGCTGGCTTTACTGAATTTTAGTTGAAGTATAAATTATAATGTAAGATTCCTTCCCCTCTTAATGTAGAAAGTGCATAACAAATAGGAAGTCACCTGATGCTGAGATTCAGACAGAAACAAGTTAGTACGGACAGAGCTACACACAGTCAGCCTAGTCTTGGACTGATGAGTCTTAGAAGCTGCTTAAACTCTGGCTTGTTCTTTTTCTAGGATATGAGATAACAGTGGGTGTTAAATAAAAGCATATTTGGTCTTCTAGACAAATGATTTTCAAAATGATAGAATTAAAAGGAATTGAGAGAGAAAGAGAAAGCGAGAGAGAGGGAGAGAGAGAGAGGAGCCTGGGCGGCTCAGACAGTTAAGCGGCTGCCTTCCCCTCAGGTCAAGAACCAGATTGAGCGGCATCTGGCTCCCTGCTCTGTGGGGAGCCTGCTTCGCCTTCTCCCTCTACCTGCTGATCCCCCTGCATGGGCACTCTCTCTCTCTCTCTCTCTCTCTCTCAAATAAATAAAATCTTTAAAAAGAGAAAGAGAGAGAGAGAGAGAGAATTTCTTCACTGTAGAGTTTCCCAAAGCTTTAGTGTGCCAGTAGTTTTGTGAATCTCTCAGTAGGGATGACTTGGCTCCCTTTCCCAAACTTGCTGGCTATGTAGCCCTTTTGTTATAGAATTCCCGTTAACTTCTCACTGAACCAGTGCTTTTTAACCCTGAAGAAATACCATGCGTTTGAATTTTTCCCTTAAGGCTGTACTATATTGGGAATCATTTTAACTTGACATGTGGTCGGTCAGTGTGTATATTTCTGTAAAATTTTGTAATTCTCCTTTGAGAATGAAAGATCTTTTTCTTGTGCAACTATTCTAGGAATAGAGAATGAACTATATGTAGAATCTGCTCAGTCCTCTTAAGATTGTAGGTCACTCCTTGTTATTTAAGAAAAATTATGAGATAGTGTTCTGAAGTCCATGTGTGTTTTGAGTAATATTATAAACATGAGAAGCTTCCAAATATAACAGACAGTCCTTTCTCTTGCAATTTTGTTATAACATTTTACTTTTTCATTTCCCATCAACTAAGTATAATCCAAAAACCTTTGGGATAATATATTTTAAGCTTGTACCTAAAAAGCTCAGCAAAGACAACCAAACAAGGGTATTTTTTATGAAGACATTTTTTCTTTTTTTGCTAGTGCCAAGACATTGCAGTAATATCTGTTTGGTATAAATAAAACCTACCATATAGTGAGAAGTTTCTCATACTGCCCCATCTACCCATTAGTAGAGCATATTAAGCAAACTTGGAATTAATTGTGTTGGATCCGTTTACTTTAATGAGGAAGGCATTGATGATTTCCCTCCTCAAATTCTGGCACAAACTATTTCAGGCACTGAGATAATTATGTTTGTGAGGTTTTTAATGAGGAAACTGTCCCAGCTCAAGACTTAGTTTAAGAGAAGGGATTATTCTTAAGGCCTAGACATGGTAGTTATGCAGATCTCAGCTCCTGGAATCTTAAATGAACGTGAAAGAACCAACTAATAATCAAGACAGCTCAGATGTCATGCTAGCACCCCTTCTCCTGTCTCACAATAGCTAAAAGACTCTTATTTTAAGGTAGATTTATATATATACCTTAACTACTATTAAAAAGGAAGTATTTGTGGATATTACATTTCCAAATGATATTTCTGAGAATGTTTCACATTTAAATGCAGCTTTCAATATTTTAAAGGAGAAAAATCATATTTATTAGAAGGCAGCTGCTATGGGATGAATTTTATCTCCTCTAAAAGGTGTGTTAAAATCCTAATCCCTAGTACCTCTGAATATAATGTTATTTGGAGATAGGATCTTTACAGAGGTAATCAAGTTAAAATGAGGTCATTAAGTTGGGTCCTAATCCCATAATGACTGGGGTATAAAAATGGGGACACAGAGACAGACACGCATACATGAAGACATGGGGGGAGAAGACAGTCATGTGATTGGCGTGATGCATCATCTCAGAGCCAAGGAATGCCAAGCACTGCTGGAAGAGACATGGTAGGATTTTTTCTGAAAGCCCTTGGAAAGAGCATGCATGGCCCTTATTTATCATCTCCTTGAAGAAGTTAATTTTTTTTTAAATTTTATTTTGTTACGTTATGTTAATGCTGGAGTGGTGGGGGGTGGGAGAGATGAAGAAGTTAATTTTTTAAACAAATATGCTAGCAACTGTGTCACTTGGTCGTAGTTAATCTAGAGTTGTGTGGTGTAATCTGCCTTTCACTATATGGAGAAACCTTTGTGCCCAATGGCAGTCAAGCTGTCAAAAGCAATGAAAGTAATCTCTGAAGTAGTAAGCATTCATTTAATAAAGGAAACTCGTATTGTTACTATTCATTTTTTCAGTAACCTCCCCACTGCCTCAGCCATGAAGCACCCAGTTTCACTAAGGAATCCCAATATTTAAAGACCAAGACTTTTGCTAAATATTACAGACTGTACATAAGTACCACGGCTTCTAATGATTCCCTTTCCAGATATAATCTAAGCCCATTCAAAGGCATGTAGTGGGTCCCTTGGGCTCAGTCACATAACTTGAGTTGGCATTAAAGAATAGGCCTCCAGAAAACCAAATATGATTCTTGATGTCAGGAAGTAAATTGTGTCTACATTCGTTTTCTTCAAAAATATTATTTTATGTGACTAGAAGAGCCTGAACTACAGGTTGTGTCTTGATGAATGAAGATTTGGCCTCAACCTAACCCTGTTACCAGTGACTAAATAGAACTAATGTGCATTGAGTATTTTCTGTGTGCCACTAAGTTTCTAACATAGGAGTCTTATTTAATTCTCATGTAACCTTCTGAAGTGGGTGTCCATGTTTTAGGGACACAGAAATTGAAGATGAGAGCTTAGAAAATTGCCCAAGGGTCTGGTTCTGGTAGGAGTTTGATAGCAACTCAATTCCTACTTCCCACTACTACAGACGAGAAAAGAAAAAAAATAAACTCACAGAATTCATCTCGGAAGGTAAGAGAAGAAGGAAAACTCATAAACCCCAAGTTTTATGTAAGTATGGTCAAAATACCATAACCAACAGAATATGCTCAACACTCAACACCAGAATACAATGGAAAAACACTAATAAGATACTCATGAAGGGTGTGAACCAAGGATTTTAGATTCCACCAATCTGTCCCTTAAATAAAGGACTATAGATAAACAATTATTTTATTTTATTTTAAATATTTATTTATTTATTTGGGGGGGAGAGAGAGCATGTGAGCAGGGGTACGGGAAGAGGGAGAGGGAGAAGTAGACTCCCCACTGAGCAGGGAGCCTGAGAAGGGGCTCAGTCCCAGGATCCTGAGATCATGACCTGAGCCGAAGCCAGACACTTAACTGACTGAGCCACCCCGACGCCCCTAGATAAACAATTTTAAACAGAGGAACTGAGGAAGCATTCCCATGAATCGTTTATGAAAAATCTAACCGGTGAGCATTAGTCATCAAGAGATAATCAGTGAAATTGTGGCAAAAAGACTTAGGGTAAGTCTTGACTGTATTTAACTGTAAACTAAAATTGAACAAAGATGGTAATGACCAAAAGAAAGCAGAGGTCTGGATCTTGATATTAGACTAGGTAGTCAAACCAAAAAAGTGTTAAGCAAGACAAAGCATGGTACATTATAATGATTAAATTCACACTGAAAATATAAAATTTGCGAGCAGATATTCTTCATACAACATATCATAACTCTCATAAAGTTTCTGTAAACAAAGAAAAAGTTATTTCTACAACTAAGAACAACTGCTTTTCAAGCATCTGTAGATGTTTATAAAAATCAGCTCTCAAGAAAATTCCGACAAATGTCAAAAAGCAGATGTTTGATAGGCCACAATTTCTGACCATCAAATAATAAACTAGCAACGGTTATCTAAACTAAATATAAGAGAAACCCCAACCTCATGAAAACATTTTTGGAATTTTAACAGTTTATTTGAAAACAATCTGAAACTTATGAAAAAGCTGCAAAAAGAAGAACACATAGAATATTCATACATCCTTTTACCCAGATTTATCGGTGGTGAAAATGTTCCCATTTGCTTTATTTTTCATCATTTGCATTTGCTCTGCATGTGTGTGCATGTGTATGTACATACTGTTCTTTTCTGAACTGTTTTGGAGTTAGTTGCATACAAGGCTCTTTACTTCTAAGTGACCATGAAATACCTCAGTGAATATTTCCTAAGAATAAGAGAGTTCTCAGATGTATCCACAGCATGATTATCAACTTCGGTAAGTGTCATATTAACACAGTGCTTTTATCTAATCTACAACCCATATTTCCATTTTGTCAGATAACTCAATACTATCCTTTACAGCATATTTTTTCCCTCCAGTGAAGGATTCATCCTAGGATCTGATATTGCTTTTGTTTGTGAGGTCTTCTTTAATCTGAGACATTTCCACCGTGTTTGTCTTTGAGGACATTGCTGCTTTTGAAGGTTAGTCTCTCCCCGCCTTTGTTTTTAGTATAAGGATCTTTATTGGCCTGCTTGATGTTTCCTCATGGTTAGATTCAGATTAGACATTCTAGGATAGAATAATACATTAGTGATGGTGTCCTTCTCAGGGTATCACATCTGGATGCACACCATGTCCGCTTGCCCTTTAGTAGTGATGTTAATTTTAATCACCTGATTAAGGTCTACATTTTCTCACTATTTACTCTTTATTTTTTTCCATTATTGATAAAAAGTAATACGTGGGGAGACAACTTTAAAATGGTATACATGTCCTATGCTCATCACAAGTTCCCCCTAGATTTAGCATACATTGGTGAGTCTTCTCATAATCTTCACTGTGATAGCTACAAAATGAAGATTTTCCAATTCCAGCATTCTCTTCATATTTACTAGTCAGTAATTGGCATTCCATTATAAGGAAGGTCTTTGATCAATTGTTGCACTTTTTAATAAAGATTTTATTTATTTATTTGAGAGAGAGAGAGAAACAGAGGTAACGAGAGAGCACTATGGGGGGAGTGGCAGAGGGAGAGGGAGATGCAGACTCCCCGCTGAGCAAGGAGCCTGACATGGGGCTTGATCCCAGGACACTGGGATCATGACCGGAGCTGAAGGCAGACACTTAACTGACTGAGCCACCCAGGTGTCCCATCAATTATTGTACCTTAATTGAGTGCTCAAATTGTCCCAGATTTGGCCAGTAGGAACCCCTGTAAACTGGTTCTTGCCTCCTTGGGGCATGCCTCCATCTTTTTTGTTTTGTTTTATTTTTCTCATTTCCTCTCTCTCTGGCACAGTATGTTCCAGGCTCATTGTGTTCCCCATTGGAATCAGCCATTTCTCCAGGAATCTCCCGTTCCCTTCATTAAAGACCCATACCTTTACATTGAGTATATTTATTTCTATAGGTGTCTTGGCTCCTCAGACCTTTCTGCACACAATGCTCATGAAAGTGTAGGGAAAAAATACTTCCATATAACTCTTTGCTCAAAAATAACCCAAAAGTCTATTTACTTGAACTTCAAGATAAATTTAAAACAAAACAAAAACCCCCATCTAAAGAAAACCACATGTTAAAACTTGTGGAACACAAATTATTTGAAATCAAATGTCTAGCCTTACATAATTTCATTAGTAATAGTAAAAGAATGAAAATAAGGGAACTAACAATTCATGTTCACCATAATAAACAATAATCACGAAGACCCAAGGAAAGCAAAAGAAAAACAAGGCAGAACTTATGACTTAGAAAACAAAGCAAAACAAAAATTAGGACTTTTTGAAATATACATGCAAACAACAAAATGTAGAAAATTCTGACAAATTCATAATTTAAAGAAAACATGTTTGGATAAATTTTCCTTTATGGACCTGAAGATTCTTTTAATACTCATCATATATTTTGGGGCACCTGGGTGGCTCAGTCGGTTGAGCATCCAACTCTTGGTTTTGGCTCAGGTCATGATCTCGTGTGTTGTGGGATTGAGCTCTGCATAGGACTCCACACTCAGCGGGGAGCCTGTTTGAAGATTATCTCCCTCTACCCCTCCTTCAACTTGCATGCGTTGCATGCAAAATAAATAAATAAAATCTTTAAAAAATATTCATCATGTATTATTTGTTTTCTCTATCTTTTTAGAAAAAGATGAAAATTGAAAATTTTGACTGTTCACTCTTTTTTTTTTTTAAAGATTTTATTTATTTGCCTGACAGAGAGATAGAGATCACAAGTAGGCAGAGTTGCAGGCAGAGGGAAAGGGAGAAGCAGGCTCTCTGCTGAGCAGGGAGCCCGACACAGGGCTCGATCCCAGGATCCCATCATAACCCGAGCGGAAGGCAGACACTTAACTGACTGAGCCACCCAGGCGTCCCTGTTCACTCCTTTTTTAAAACGAGTTCTACCATGGCCTACATTTTTAATTCACATTACTGCAACCAAAGATACATGCAATATTTACAAATTTCCTATAGGAATCTTTGTATAAGATGCATACTAATTTACTCTTTAATATTGGTGCTAAAGTAGAGAGAGAGAGACCTGCCAATTTAACCTACTTTGCTGGGGCACCTGGGTAGCTCATTCGGTTAAGTGCCCGACTCTTGATTTTGGCTCAGGTCATGATCTCAGGGTTGTGAGACTGAGCCCTGGGTCAGGCTCTGAACTGGGCATGGAATCTGTTTAAGATTCTCCCTCTCCCTCTCCCCTCCCTTCTCTCTCACTCTCTAAAATGAAATAAAAATAAAATAAACCTACTTTGCCATGGAAATGCTGCTAGGATAAGTAATTTCTGATCCAAGGGTGGTCATTTGTGGTCTAAATATCCTCCTGTGAAGAGGGTATTTGAATGCAAGCGAACTGCTCTGTTCTCTGCTTCCTGGAAATCTGAGTGATCTATCTTGGCAGATGCTGGTTTGTGGGGCTTTATATAAACAGGAGGATTCACTGAAGAAAAGAGAACACAAAATGATGTAAACACAATTTGGGATGAGAATAATTGTTTATTTAGAAAGAGTAAAGAACTCATGACAACTTACTGAAGGCTTAGCAATTGAGGTCTCATCTGACATTCCTTCAGGCAATTTTCCATTCATGCTTACGTATTTCATAATTCTGGTCTGGCCTCCTTCTCAACACCTAGAATACTGAACAATTCCCAGTACTTGCAAGGGGTCCGTCTCAAGTGAGGGGAGTGAAGGTTAAGCTCCATTAACTTTGCAGTAAATCTTCCTCTGGCTCAGATTTATGAAAAACCATTTACCACATGCCAAACATTATTGTACGTGTAAGGATACAAGCTTGAATAAAGGCCCTGTTTTTATAGAGCTTATAGCCTAGTGCTGGGAAGGGATGGAGAAATTCAGTAAGTCAAATATAAATATACCAGATGATGATAGGGGCTATGGGGAAAAAAGAGTAGGTAAAGGGAGAGGGTCCTGGGGAGGATTTCTAGATACGGTGGTCAGGGGTACTTCTCTGAAAGGTTATATTGACGTTAAGATCTGAAGGAAGTGAAGGAGTGATTCAGTTACACATGTAGGGACACCATTTCCCGAGAGAAAACAGGAAGTAAATGACTCTGGCACAAGTAGGTGTTTGCCTTACCAGTGTGACTGGAATAGAGTCAATCAGGAGAGCTGTAGAAGATGGAATTCGAAGTAAAGGGAGAAAATCATACAGGACCTTGTAAAGTTTTTGGCTTTGATGCTGAGTGAAATGGAGGACCACCAAGGCTTTTGGCCAGAGGAGTGTTGTGATCTAACATGTGTGTTGAAAGAAGAATGAGAATGGAATGGAGGGAAGGCAAGGGTAGATAAAGGGAGACCAGCTAGGAGGCTTTTGAGATAATGGTGATTTGGACTACTAAGTAGTGGTAGATGTAGTGAGAAGTGGTAAGGTTCTCAGTGTACTTTGAAGGTAGAGCTAATAAGATCTGCTGATGGATTGGATCCTGGGAGAAATAGAGAAGTCAGCGACGAAAGCAGTGTCGTTGGCTTGAGCAACCAGAAGAAAGCAAAGTTTCATTTCCTAAGAACAGGAAGTCCTTGGGGGTGTCCCAGGGGCTGTGGGAAGCGGTGGTCATGGCTGAGATCTGGAGTTCAAGTTTCAGGTGCCTGTTAGACATCCAAATGGAGATGTTGGTGCTATTTAATGATCTGGTGCCTGGAATTCAGAAGAAGCATTTGGACTGCAAATGCATATTTGTGTCAGTGCATACAGATGGTCTTTGCGGCCATGGATTTATTAGATTACCTGAGGAAGGAATATATAATGAGCTTGGGGAACTCAAAATTTTATAGTTTGAGAAGATGAGGAAAACCAGCAGAGCTTGAAGAAGAACCGAGCAAATGGGTATCATAAAAACCATGAGAAGTGCTTGAAGAAGGAGGAAATAACTTTGTCAAATTCTGTAGATAGGTGGGGTGATATTAAGATTATCTAAATGTTATGCAATGTATTTATAGAGAATATAAGGCCAGTAGAATAGCAATTTAACTGGTCCCTGGGTCCCTCGGTATCTTGAAATTTCTGCCACACTGCTGACGTTAAGTATCCTAAAATTCAGATCTTGTCTAGAGAAGGTGGTCAGCTGTCTGCAATGTGGTAATGAGGCAGGAGGCAGGAACAGGCAGAGCATGGTTTGGGGGCCTCAGCAGATTTTACAACATTGAGCTGCACCGGTAGCCGTCCAGGACTTGCTGGGGATGCAGAAAACAGGGAATAATATTAAGTCTAAGCCTTATTTCTCCCGCACTCTCCTGGGTTTCGTGGAGTTCTTGTGTTCAGTTGCTGGAAGGCAAAAGCAGGGAGAAAAACCTGGGTAGCTTTTCTCTCTCTGTTTTCTTTCATTTCACTTTTAGCTGAGAAGATCACATGTATTAGGAAAGGTAATTCTTTTTAAGTGGGATTGTTTTTTATGCACTTAGACACAAAGCTTGTTCCAGAAAAAGCATCAAAACTTTTTTTTTAAGTATAAAAATATTATTGTTCTGAATGAATACATGTGTAAAGGTAGCTAAGCAAACTTTTGAAGGATGGTTACCTTTATTTATTTTTAGATAGATTCCAAGCAGTCAACTGAAATGGAGTCAAGAAATTAAGCTGTTTTATTTATTTACTTTTCTAAGATTTTATTTATTTATTTGAGAGAGAGAGAGAGAGAGAGCAGGAGCAGGGGCAGAGGGAGAAACAGATAATTCCCGTGGAGCAGGAAGCCCAAAGCAGGGCTCCATCCCAGGACTCAAGGATCATGACCTGAGCTGAAGTCAGACAATCGACTGAGCCACCCAGGTGCCCCTAAACTATGTTTTAACCCTAAACTGTGTTTTAAACCAATAACTTGTTTTTCACTATAATCTTACACTCAAAATGAAATTTAATTTCTGAAATAACCATTCTGAAACTCGACAGTCACCTTGAATTGGACAGCATACATACTATGACAGCATGCTTAGAACATAGCTGATGCCTGATTTTCGATCTCTTTTCCCTCATCCCCAAGATTTAAATGTTGGGAAGAAAACAAGAGTTTGGATGCCATTTTTAATTGTATTTGAGCCCTAAATCGGAGACTCAACTGCCACATCACTTCTTTGGTAAATACAGTGGAAATTTATTTTGGAAGTTCCTGATTCCAAACTTACAGAAATGTACAGTAAAATGAAGATTAAAAATATATGTATTTAACAAATTTGAGAAATTTATGACTTCTTGATTTGAAGATTTCCCTAACTCACGCTTCTAGAATAAAATTTCTAGAATAAAACAATAACATTTCTATTGGTAATTTAATTTTGGGGGGAATCTTAATTTTTTCAGATTATCTTCATTTCATTACTGAAGTAAAGGGGCATTTGTCACTGAATGCAAAACACATACAAATATGACATTTTAATCCACGAAGACTCAGACTCTTACATAAAAACTAAAATTACTAAAGCGGCTGCAGTTCTAACTTTAAAATTTCCCTAAACTAGCTTTTATACCAAAGTTCTAAAGTTTACCACTTCCTTAATTGGTTGCAGCACTGTGTGTGTGTGTGTCTCTGTGTGTAAGACAGACTGATTTTACAATAGATATGTGTTCTAAATCACACACACACTAACATATGCATCCCAGTCTATATTTTGTGGCAAGGTGAAAACTTAATGGATGATAGATATTTCAAAGAACTGAATACACCTATTCTCCCTTCTCATTTTCTTCTCTATGAAGAGTAAGCTGATGGCTGTCTAAAGTTCCATGTCTTTGTATTTTCTGATGTATTCCTGAGAGAGAACTTCTTTTTCTTACCAAAGGATACAATTGTTGGATGAGAACATAGCAACTGATTTCCTAACTCTGCTCATGTGAAAGAATACAGTGTGAGCCCCTAGCACTCAGATTTTGATTTTTAATATGATTTTCCACTAATTAAAACCAGAGCTTTCTAGGGTATAGTCCAATTCGAAAAGAATTTTTATTTTCCTGTCCAAATGCTTTTGAAAATATCTGAGGGAAATATAAAAAGGACAGAGGAACAGACTTGAAGAGATTTCAAGTGACCAAGCAGTAATAATTCAATTTGTAGACAAGAAGGAACAGGTTTCCACCATAAAGGCCATTTGCCCACTAGGATACTCTAAAAGGGCAAGTATTACAAAAGGTTCTAAAAGAAAGGCATATGTGAGTTTCCAGTAGTGTTTACTAAAATGCTATATATTGTTACATGTCATACACTAAATTTTGTACAATACCTAGGCTAACAGTCATAGAAGATGTATAAACATGTAAAGTGTATATAGGATCTTTTAAAACTGCCATACTGATTGTTAATTTTGTCACTTTTATGTTGAAAGCATTATGCCAGTGTTATGTAATAATGAATTTAAATATGTTGACTGCCCAGAAATTAAAACATGTAAAGTCGAGGTAAAATCATCAGATTTGTAGAATTGGTACAATAGAGAAGATACCATGATAGTTTTATACAATGAATATTAATGCTATTCTTCAGATATAAAGGTTAACTATTTGAGCATCTAAATGGCTCCCCATCTGTAAAAAATAAATCTTTGAAAAATAATGATAGGATAACCCAGATATAAGAGTTGATTAAGACAACAATTTGAGATAAAATAGCTACTTCTGACTAGAGGTAGTCTGGTTGTGGGGACCACATGTGTGCTTGTGGCTTTGAATTCCATGGCTCAGGCTGCTGAAAACCTACATGCGTGCTGCCCATGCCCAATATCTAAGATGGCAAAGTGAATAAAAATAATTAACAAATAATTTACAATCACCTTGCCAAATCTAGAAAACTAAGAAAATTTAAAATTACAGCATAGAGTTAAATAATCCTGTATGTTCATTTAAATGAGTCAATATCTGTAACTGTTAGAACCTATGGGAGCCTCACAACACAAGGATACAAAGATCCTAATTAGTAGCAACACTTCTTACTTAAGAAAACACACACTGACTCCTTTTGTGAGTCAAGAGTCATGAGGGCCAAGAATACCATTCCTGGACCCAACAAACAGAAAAGTTTAAAATGTTGGACTTTATATTAAAATGTGAGCACAAAAAGAGAGACCCAAAATGATAAATTAAAAAACTTCCTGGTGTTTGCTAGGGAGGAGAGGAAGGGGAAAGGGAATGATACTGGTCGAAGGTAACAAAGTGTCAGTTATGCAAGATGAATAAGTTATAGAGATCTAATATACAGCATGATGAAGGTAGTTAATGATGTAATAGTGTACTTGAAATTTTTACAGAAATATTTTGATTATGGAGCCCCAACTGATAGATCTTACTTTGAATATTCTCAATACACCAGGTGGAGGGGATGGATATGTTATTTAGCTTGATGGAACTGGTCTTTTCACAATGTATACATATATTAAAACATCAATTTGTATACCTTAAATATATACAATTTTTATGTGTCAAAAAGGCCACCAAAAAGGGAAATATATATTCCACTATTGATGATCACTTCTACTTTTAAATGGTGCTCTACAAGATGTAAAAGTAAAAGGTAGCTTCATTTGACAGCTCCAATTTCTTTTTCTTGTTAAGTCATATCTTATTGTCTCAAACCAAACTCTTTCCAAAAAGCAGTAACTTGTCACCATTCTTTTTTGGTTTTAGTTTGCTTATTCATTTGTTCATGCATTCATTCATTCACACAACAAATCTCTTATTGAGTGACTGCCATATACCAAGGACAGTACTATTTTTTTATTATGTTCAGTTAGCCAACATATAGTGTATCATTAGTTTTTGATGTAGTGTTCAATGATTCATTAGTTGTGTATAACACCTAGTGCTCATCACAACATGTGCCCTCCTTAATACCCATCACCCGGTTACCCCATTGCCCCACCCCCTTCCCTCCACACCCCTCAATTGTTCCTCAGAGTCCAGAGTCTCTCATGGTTTGTCTCCCTCTCTGATTTCTTCCCATTAAGTTTTCCTTCCCTTCCCCTGTGGTCCTCCACACTGTTCCTTATGTTCCACATATGAGTGAAATCATATAATTGTCTTTCTCTGCTTGACTTATTTCTCTTAGCATAATCCCCTCCAGTTCCATCCATGTCCATGCAGATGGTGGGTATTCATCCTTTCTGATGGCTGAGTAATATTCCATTGTATATATGAACCACATCTTCTTTATCCATTCATCTGTTGAAGGACATAACAGCTCCTTCCACAGTTTGGCTATTGTGGACATTGCTGCTATGAACATTGGAGTGCATGAAAGCACAGTCCTATTAAGTGGGGATACATTACTGACCAATCTCATCCAATCAAACCCCTGCTTTCATAGAACATTTATTGCAGAACATAGAGACAGACAATAATCATCAAACTTATTAAATAATTGTATTGTTGGTTATATTAAAAGATGATAGCGTTTGGGGGAAAATACAGCAAGGGAAGGCAGATTGGGAATTCTGGGGAATGGGTGGTACATTTTCATGGTGTGGTCAGGCTAGATCTTATTAAAAGGTGAGATTTGAGCAAAGAACTTAAAGACAGGGTAGGTAAGATATAGCTGGTGGAAAAGTGTTCCAGATTGGAAAAAAAAAATAGAACAAAGAAAATGTTATCTCTATGAAATATCTTATTGATTCTCAATCAATAAGAAAATTATTGATGTGGAATTTTTTGGTAAATTTTGTTTAAATTGCCCTTATGGAATGAAGTTCCCTAATATTTATAACACATGTAGTAAATTTTTGTCTCTTGGGAAGATGATAGTGATAAAAAGTGCTGATAAACTCTTGTCCTCAAGCAGGGATGACAGAGATGTGTGAATGCTTCTGAAAAAGATGGCTTTTATGGTATTGAAACAAATGGGGTTATAGAAATGTTCCTGAAGTCCTGATGAGGAAATCTATATGCAAAATCTGTGCCAGGTTAGTGTTTAATGTTGCAGCTGAAGAATGGCCTGTCCATAAAACCCTCCTCAAATGTGGTGATGGAATTCCTACAGAAGTCGTCACCACATTCATTGCCACCATAGGACAGGCCCTAAGAGGGGTCTGGAAGCTACACCCTCTTGAAGCAGATGGCCATCTGCAAGAACTCCTCAAGAGTCAGCCTCACAGACTGGTGGAGGGTCTAGTTTGGATTATACATGCGAGAAAAACTATTCAGACCACAAACAGAGTTGAAACCATATAAGACAAATGCTGAAAGCAGAATTGATTTGCCAAAGAATATGTTGTGCGATTCTTGGTGTAACCAAATATAAGGGTATCAAAAGAACCCTCTGAATAGAGGTGTCCTGACATATGTGCCTTTTGCCTATTAAAAAAACCCTGAAAATTAAATCTAGCCTTGAGTATTTTAACTCAACCAGCCATTCAGCAGTGCTCAAAATATTTTTCTTTCCCTAATCAGCTGTTTCCCATTTTTCATTTGTGTGTGTGTGTGAGAAGAGAGAGAGAGAGACAGAGAGAAGGAGATTTAGATCTAGCACTTAAGTCAACAGGTGCTTAGAAAGTTAAGCCTATTTTCACTAGGATTTAGCTACAAAGTTTCCATTTAAAAGTTTCCAGGCCATTTATTTCTCTGTTGGGGGTATCAACACTTTGAAATAAATACTCTGTTATTATTTTTCACTTGGAAAAAACTCTCAGGTTTCATTTCAGTATTACAAGGCAAATATGAGTCCAGGTTTTGGAAGAAAAGATATAAGAGAACTTTTTTCTCTCATGACAGGGGACTGTCTCTCCTTACACCTCGGTGTGTAGAGCTCAAAGGCCACTGGGGCAGAGGGTAGGTAAACTTTCATAATGAGCCAAGAAAACTTGTGAGAAGAAAATGGCTAAGACCTTGACATAGTTTTTTTGGGGGGGGGTAGAGACTGAATATTGTGAACATATGGACCCCTGGGTAGCTCAGTTGGTTAAGCGTCTGCCTTTGGCTCAGGTCATGATCCCAGGGTCCTGGGATCAAGCCCCGCATTGGCTCCCTGCTCCAAGGGGAGCCTGCTTCTCCCTCTCCCTCTGCTGAAACCCCTGTTTGTGCTCTCTCGCTCTCTCTCTGATAAATAAATAAATAAATAAACTCTTTAAAAAAGAAAAGAATATTGTGAACGTAATAAACCCTCAGAGATCAGCAGACAGGAAAGGACACCAAGCAAACTCACTTAGACCCAAAGAGAAACTATGAGAGTAAATGTGGGCTTAGGTTATGCTAAGAAAGAGCTAGTCATGGGCATGGTGTAAAGTGGATGGATAAACAGCCTCTGCCTACTCAACTCTGGAACTTTTTTTTTTTAAAGACTTTATTACGAGAGAAAGAGAGAGAGAGAGAGAGCAAGCACAAGCAGGAGGGAGGGGCAGAGGGAGAGGGAAAAGCAGGCTTCCCACTGAGCAGGGAGCCTGAAGTGGGACTTAATCCCAGGACCCTGGATTCATGGCCTGAGCTGAAGGCAGACAGGTAGATGCTTAACCGATTAAGCCACCCACGTGTCCCTAGAAATGCATTATTGGGAGATGCTTTATTTTTAAAATAACTGAAATACATTTTTGTTTTCAGAGTGCCTGAGACAAAAAGAAATGTCCTTGGCATTAAATACAATATATATGCAAATAAATCCTGTTAATGCTTTCTGGTAAATAAGTCAAACAACAGTGAAATTTCCCGTATGTTCTCCACTAGAATGCCTCACCTTCCCCATTAATTTTTCATTCCACCTGTGTATTCTCAAAATTCTCCCATTCATTTTGAGAATTCTAGAGTGAAGTTTGTGGCTTGATGACAAGCAAATAGGCATAGTTCAGTGTTCTGAACCCTCAACTTCACAGTATGAAGAATTCAGCTCCTGATGTTCTAGGGATAGCTAATATTTGCATGGAATAAGCTGTCTGATCTAATTCTTCCTATCTTTTAAGTAAAGGCTCTCTGAGGTGAAAACAAATTTATAATGCATGATATACATGTGGGCAAGTTAATGTTTACCATTGTGAATGATAGGGAAAATGAAGGATTTAACCAGAGCTGGTATTAAAGAAAACTCACAAGTGAAATTCTCTCTCCCTCTCTCTCTCAACTTCTCGTCACTTCAGTATACACTGAACAACCAAGATTGTTGTTTTAAAGATTTTATTTATTTATTTGAGAGAGAGCAAGAGCGAACAAGCAGCAGGGAGGGGCAGAGGGAGAAGTAGGCTCCCCACTGAGCAGGGAGCCAATGTGGGGCTTAATCCCATGTTACACTGCCTTAGGGCTCATTAAGATGCCATGCTGAGCAGTCTTCGTATTCAAGCTGTCTTTTGCTGTGATTTTTCTTTTCTGTCTTCTTTTTAATCTTCTTTCCTACTTCACCCAATACCAGCCATTCTTGTCCTAAATTCCATTCTCTCTGAATGTTTCCAGGTGTCCAGAATTAATCTTATAAACTAAGGTGTTGATGGATAATTGCCATAGTTTCCATATCACAAAGATATTTGCATCTTAAAGGAGTAATTCTAGAGGTGGAATGCCCTATCCCAAATTAGAATTTTCAATTCTGGAATAAAGGTTTTTGTGGTCCTTCTTGGATAACATTACCTGGGCAGGGACTTAATCTGCTTATATTGTCCATGTGTAAATAGGCATGGAATGTGTAGTCATAGAACTCTGGGCCACTGAGCTGAGTTTAACAGTGTAGCTATACACAGAGTAAGGCAGATAATGACTTTTACACAGTGCATAGACTTTTTGTTATGGCCCTCCACCTTGAAGATTTTTCATACAAAAAGTTGAGAAATCTGTATTATTTCAACAACAGCAACAACAATAAAACCTGCATGGGGCTTCCCTGCTTCTGTGCTTTGAATAGTTTAGAGATGTTCCCTGAAATATTCATCCCTCTATCTCATTGATTCTCAAACTGAAGCATGAATCAAAAAGCCTAGAAAGCTTATTAATATACACAGAGTTTCTGTGTTAAGTGGGGCCCGAGAATTTATATTTCTAGGAAGTTTTTAGGTGCTGTTGCTGCTGCTGTTAGTTTGGGGACCACATTTGGAGAACTCCTTTAGCCTTTGGGGCACTTAAGTTGAGTCATCAAACAAGAGCTCAAGGAGCCACATCTGGCAGTGCTTGCTCTAATATGCCTGCTAAGCACTCAGGGGATGCTCTACTTCGTAGAACTCTACTTTAGCATCCAGCTAAAGCAGCCCAGGTTGCTGCTGGAAGAGTTTACATTCAGAACACAGAATACAGCTCAAGGTGAACTGCACAGTGGGGAGGGTCAGAGAGGATAAGAAATCTGGAGGAGATTATTTTAGGAGTGGGCTTCTCAATCTATCTGTTTGTGACATATGTTTTTTTAGCGTGTACAATCTAGCTTCAGTATGACCATTCTAAAATTGGATACATTTTCTGCAAAGTAGATGTTTTCTATTATTTTGGAATATCTCATTTACAAAAGTTTATTTGGGGGTGGGGGACGTCTGGGTGGCTCAGTTGGTTAAGTGGCCAGCTCTTGATTTTTGATCAGGTCATGATCTCAGAGTCCTGGGATCAAGCCCACACTGGGGAGGCGGCGGGGTAGGTCTGTGCTCAGCAGGGAGTCTGCTTGAGGATTCTCTCTCTCCCTCTCCCTCTGCCCCTCCCAAACTCATGCTCTCTCTCTCTCTCTCAAATAAATAAATAGATCTCTAAAAAGAGTTTATTTGGATTTGAAATCTATTTGCACTACTATAAGAAGTTTTGTTACATTAGTGAATGAGAGTAAAGGAAGTGCTTTTGGATTTTTTTAAATATAATGTCAATTTGCTAGTTTTTAAGCAGCTGTAAAAATGGGGAAATGGTTTTAAAATTTTTTATTATCTATATGTGAACAAAGTTTTCATTTGATATGACTCTCAAGGATTTGAAGAAAGATCACCATAAAAATCATGATTAGGAATTGCCTGTAGCCAGCTTAATCATAAAATCAAACATAAAAATCTATTTTCATAAAAGCAAGCTCAAGTTTCTCATTAAAGAAAAAAAATGAAAAGTCTTTATTTTGAAGTTTTATATAAATTCAATAGTTAATACTCTATCACTTTTATTTGACTTTTCTAACATTGTTATCTTACATTAAGAATGTAATTTTTTCCTGCCAAGTCCTGTATAGATACTCCCAAATCCATTCCAGTTTATCCCAGTTCTCATACAGATACAATAATTTTTTAATGTCTACTCTAACTTGAAAATGGTTGGGAGGAAATGCCATGGTCCCCACTGAATGTGGATTAGCAAGGCAGAATTTAAAATTATGCTCCCCTCAGTAGTCTGTTGCATTTCTAGACAATAACAGTGAAGCAGTAGAAAGAGAAATCAAGGAATCGATCCCATTTACAACTTCACCAAAAACCATAAGATACCTAGAAATAAACCTAACCAAAGAGGTAAAAGATCTGTACTCTGAAAACTATAGAACATTTATGAAAGAAATTGAGGAAGACACAAAGAAACAGAAAAACATTCCATGATTATGGATTGGAAGAACAAATATTGTTAAAATGTCTATGTTACCTACAATCTACACTTCCAAGGCAATCTGTATCAAAATACCACCAACATCTTTCACTGAGCTAGAACAAACAATTCTAAAATTTATATGGAACCTGAAAAAACCCCATATAGCCAAATCAATGTTGAAAAAGAAAACCAAGGCTGGTGGCATCACAATTCCGGACTTCAAGCTTTATTACAAAGCGGTAATCATCAAGACAGTATGGTACTGGCACAAAAACGGACACATAGATCAATGGAACAGAATGGAGAACCTAGAAATGGACCCTCAATTCTATTGTCAACTAATCTTCGACAAAACAGAAAAGAATATCCATTCTTGAAAAAGACAGTGTCTTCAACAAATGGTTTTGGGAAAATTGGACAGCCACATGCATAAGAATGAAACTGGACCACTTTCTTACACCATACACAAAGATAAACTCAAAATGTATGAAAGACCTAAACGTGAGACAGGAATCCATCAAAATCCTAGAGGAGAACACAGGCAGCAACCTCTTTGACCTCAGCCGCAGCAACTTCTTGCTAGACACATCTCCAAAGGCAAGGGAAAAAAGCAAAAAACAATTGGGACTTAATCAAGATAAAAGCTTTTGCACAGCAAAGGAAACAATCAACTTCTTGCTAGACACATCTCCAAAGGCAAGGGAAAAAAGAAAAAACTATTGGGACTTAATCAAGATAAAAGCTTTTGCACAGCAAAGGAAACAATCAACAAAACTAAAAGACAACCGACAGAATGGGAGAAGATATTTGCAAATGTTTTATCAGATAAAGGGCTAGTATCCAAGATGTATAAACTTATCAAACGCAACACCCAAAACCAAAAAATCCAGTCAAGAAATGGGCAGAAGACATGAACAGACATTTCTCCAAAGAAGACACACAAATGGCCAATAGACACATTAAAAAATGTTCAACGCCACTCGGCGTCAGGCAAATGCAAATCAAAATCACAATGAGATACCTCACACCAGTCAGAATGGCTGAAATTAACAAGTCAGGAAACGACAGATGTTGGCGAGGATGCAAAGAAAGGGGAACCCTCCTACACGGTTGGTGGGAATATGAGTTGGTGCAGCCACTCTGGAAAACAGTATGGATGTTCCTCAAAAAGTTAAAAATAGGAGTGCCTGGCTGGCTCAGTCATTAAGCATCTGCCTTCGGCTCATGTCATATCCCAGGGTCCTGGGATCAAGCCCCACATCGGGCTCCCTGCTCCTTGGGAAGCCTGCTTCTCCCTCTCCCACTCCCCCTGCTTGTGTTCCCTCTCTCGCTGTGTCTCTCTCTCTGTCAAATAAATTTAAAAAAACTTTAAGAAGTTAAAAAATAGAACTACCCTACGACCCAGCAATTGCACTATGATGCATTTATCCAAAGGATACACAGTGATTTGAAGGGGAACCTGCACCTCAATGTTTATAGCAGCAATGTCCACAATAGCCAAAATAGGGAAAGAGCCCAAATGTCCATCATCAGATGAATGGATAAAGAAGAGATGGTATATATATACAATGGAATAATACTCAGCCATCACAAAGAATGAAATCTTGCCATTTTCAATGACGTGGATGGAACTAGAGGGTATTATGCTAAGTGAAATAAATCAGAGAAAGACAAATACCATATGATTTCACTCATACGTGCAATGTAAGAAACAAAACAGATGAGCATAGGGGAAGGGAAGAAAAAATAAAATAAGATAAAAACAGAGGGAGGCAAACCATAAGAGATTCTTTTTTTTTAATTTAAATTCAATAGCCAACATAGAGTGCATCATTAGTTTCCGATCTAGTGTTCAGTGATTCCTCAGTTGCATATAACACCCAGTGCTACTCTAGGAAACAAACAGAATTGCTGGAGGGGAGGGGGGTGGGGGGATGGGGTAATTGGGTGATGGGCATTAAGGAGGGCAGGTGATGTAATGAGCACTGGGTGTTATATGCAACTGATGAATCACTAAATTCTACCCCTGAAACTAATAATACTCTATATGTTAACTAAATTGAATTTAAATAAAAACTTAAAAAAAAGAAAGATGAAGGTAAAATTTTGAAAACACATCTGATATACTTTCTAAATTTGAAAATATTTTTTTAAAGATTTATTTGAGAAAGAAAGAGCACGCTCAAGGGTGGGGGGGCAGGGGGAGGGGGAGAAGCAGACTCACCTCTAAGCAGGGAGCCTGATGCAGGGCTCAATCCCAGGACCCTGAGATCATGACCTGAGCTGAAGGCCGACTTTTAACTGACTGAGCCACCAAGTTGCTCCTGAAAAATTTTTTTAAAATTTTTTATTGTTATGTTAATCACCATACATTACATCATTAGTTTTTGATGTAGTGGTCCATGATTCATTGTGCATAATACCCAGTGCTCCACGCAGAACTTGCCCTCTTTAATACCCATCACCAGGCTAACCCATCCCCCCACCCCCCTCCCCTCTAGAACCCTCAGTTTGTTTTTCAGAGTCCATCAT
>NW_027397073.1:20592317-20605454 GCF_003265705.2 Callorhinus ursinus
AAGAATTCCTCATATCAGTGAGGTCATATGATACATGTCTTTCTCTGGTTAACTTATTTCACTCAGCATAACACCCTCCAGTTCCATTCACGTCGTTGCAAATGGCAAGATCTCATTCCTTTTGATGGCTGCATAATATTCCATTGTGTATATATACCACCTCTTCTTTATCCATTCATCTGTCGATGGACATCTTGGCTCTTTCCACAGTTTGGCTATTGTGGACATTGCTGCTATAAACATTGGGGTGCACGTACCCCTTCGGATCCCTACATTTGTATCTTTGGGGTAAATACCCAGTAGTGCAATTGCTGGGTCGTATGGTAGCTCTATTTTCAACTGTTTGAGGATCCTCCATACTGTTTTCCAGAGTGGCTGCAACAACTTGCATTCCCACCAACAGTGTAGGAGGGTTCCCCTTTCTCCGCATCCCTGCCAACATCTGTCACTTCCTGACTTGTTAATTTTAGCCATTCTGACTGGTGTGAGGTGGTGTCTCATTGAGGTTTTGATTTGGATTTCCCTGATGCCGAGTGATGTTGAGCACTTTTTCATGTGTCTGTTGGCCATTTGGATGTCTTCTTTGGAAAAATGTCTGTTCATGTCTTCTGCCCATTTCTTGATTGGATTATTTGTTCTTTGGGTGTTGAGTTTGATAAGTTCTTTATAGATTTTGGATACTAGCCCTTTATCTGATATGTCATTTGCAAGTATTTTCTCCCATTCTGTCGGTTGTCTTTTGGTTTTGTGGACTGTTTCTTTTGCTGTGCAAAAGCTTTTTATCTTGATGAAATCCCAATAGTTCATTTTTGCCCTGGCTTTCCTTGCCTTTGGCGATGTTTCTTGGAAGAAGTTGCTGCAGCTGAGGTTGAAGAGGTTGCCGCCTGTGTTCTCCTTTAGGATTTTGATGGACTCCTGTCTCACGTTTAGGTCTTTCAACCATTTTGAGTCTGTTTTTGTGTGTAGTGTAAGGAAATGGTCCGGTTTCATTCTTCTGCATGTGGCTGTCCAATTTTCCCAACACCATTTGTTGAAGAGACTGTCTTTTTTCCATTGGACATTCTTTCCTGCTTTGTCAAAGATGAGTTGACCATAGACTTGAGGGTCCATTTCTGGGCTCCCTATTCTGTTCCATTGATCGATGTGTCTGTTTTTGTGCCAGTACCATACTGTCTTCATGATGACAGCTTTGTAATAGAGCTGGAATTCTGGAATTGTGATGCCACCAGCTTTGCTTTTCTTTTTCAACATTCCTCTGGCTATTCGGGCTCTCTTCTGGTTCCATACAAATTTTAGGATTATTTGTTCCATTTCTTTGAAAAAGTGGATGGTATTTTAATGGGGATTGCATTGAATGTGTAAATTGCTCTAGGTAGCATTGACATCTTCACAATGTTTGTTCTTCCAATCCATGAGCATGGAACGTTTTTCCATTTCTTTGTGTCTTCTTCAATTTCTTTCATGAGTATTTTATAGTTTTCTGAGTACAGATCCTTTGCCTCTTTGGTTAGATTTATTCCTAGGTATCTAATGGTTTTGGGTGCAATTGTAAATGGGATAGACTCCTTGATTTGTCTCTCTTCTGTCTTGTTGTTGGTGTATAGGAATGCCACTGATTTCTGTGCATTGATTTCATATCCTGCTACTTTACTGAATTCCTGTATGAGTTCTAGCAGTTTTGGGGTGGAGTCTTTTGGGTTTTCCACATACAGTATCATATCATCTGCAAAAAGTGAGAGTTTGACTTCCTCCTTGCCAATTTGGATGACTTTGATTTCTTTTGTTGTCTGATTGCTGTGGCTAGGACTTCTAATACTATGTTGAATAGCAGTGGTGATAGTGGAAATCCCTGCCCCGTTCCCGACCTTAGGGGAAAGGCTCTCAGCTTTTCCCCATTGAGAATGATATTCGCTGTAGGTTTTTCATAGATGGCTTTTATGATATTGAGGTATGTACCCTCTATCCCTATACTCTGAAGAGTTTTGATCAAGAAAGGATGCTGTACTTTGTCAAATGCTTTTTCTGCATCTATGGAGAGGATCATATGATTCTTGTTCTTTCTTTTGTTAATATATTGTATCAATTGATTGATTTGCAGATGTTGAACCAGCCTTGCAGCCTAGGGATAAATCCCACTTGGTCATGGTGAATAATCCTTTTAATGTACTGTTGGATCCTATTGGCTCGTATTTTGGTGAGAATTTTTGCATCCATGTTCATCAAGGATACTGGTCTGTAATTCTCCTTTTTGATGGGTCTTTGTCTGGTTTTGGGATCAAGGTAATGGTGGCCTCATAAAATGAGTTTGGAAGTTTTCCTTCCATTTCTATTTTTTGGAACAGTTTCAGGAGAATAGCTATTAATTCTTCTTGAAATGTCTGATAGAATTCCCCTGGGAAGCCATCTGGCCCTAGGCTTTTGTTTGTTGGGAGATTTTTGATGACTGCTTCAATTTCCTTAGTGGTTATAGGTCTGTTCAGGTTTTCTATTTCTTCCTGGTTCAATTTTGGTAGTTGATACATCGCTAGGAATGCACCCATTTCTTCCAGGTTATCTAATTTGCTGGCATAGAGTTGCTCATAATATGTTCTTAGAATTGTTTGTATTTCTTTGGTGTTGGTTGTGATCTCTCCTCTTTCATTCATGATTTTGTTGATTTGGGTCATTTCTCTTTTCTTTTTGAGTCTGGCCAGGGGTCTCTCAATCTTGTTAATTCTTTCAAAGAACCATCTCCTAGTTTCGTTGATCTGTTCTACTATTCTTTTGGTTTCTAGTTCATTGATTTCTGCTCGATCTTTATTATTTCTCTTCTCCTGCTGGGTTTAGGCTTTATTTGCTGTTCTTTCTCCAGCTCCTTTAGGTGTAGGGTTAGGTTGTGTATTTGAGACGTTTCTTGTTTCTTGAGAAAGGCTTGTATTGCTATATACTTTCCTCTCAGGACTGCCTTTGCTGTATCCCAAAGATTTTGAACAGTTGTGTTTTCATTTTCATTGGTTTCCATGAATTTTTTTAATTCTTCTTTAATTTCTTGGTTGACCCATTCATTCTTTAGTAGGATGCTCTTTAGCCTCCATGTAGTTGAGTTCTTTCCGACTTTCCTCTTGTGGTTGAGTTCTAGTTTCAAAGCATTGTGGTCTGAAAATATGCAGGGAATGATCCCAATCTTTTGGTACCGGTTGAGACCTGATTTGTGACCTAGGATGTGATCAATTCTGGAGAATGTTCCATGGGCACTAGAGAAGAATGTGTATTCCGTTGCTTTGGGATGGAATGTTCTGAATATGTCTGTGAAGTCCATTTGGTCCAGTGTGTCATTCAAAGCCTTTATTTCCTTGTTGATCTTTTGCTTAGATGATCTGTCCATTTCAGTCAGGGGGGTGTTAAAGTCCCCCACTAAAATTGTATTGTTGTCAATGTGTTTCTTCGCTTTTGTTATTAATTGCCTTATAAAATTGGCTGCTCCCATGTTAGGGGCATAGATATTTACAATTGTTAGATCTTCTTGTTGGATAGACCCTTTAAATAGGATATAGTGTCCTTCTTCATCTCTTAGTACAGTCTTTGTTTTAAAATCTAATTTGTCTGATATAAGGATTGCCATCCCAGCTTTCTTTTGGTGTCCATTAGCATGGTAAATTGTTTTCCACCCCTCACTTTAAATCTGGATATCTCTTTGGGTCTAAAATGAGTCTCCTGCAGACAGCGTATCGATAGGTCTTGTTTTTTAATCGAATCTGATAGTCTGTGTCTTTTGATTGGAGCATTTAGCACATTTACATTCAGGGTAGCTATTGAAAGGTATGAATTTAGTGCCATTGTACTGCCTGTAGGTGACTGTTACTGTATATTTTCTGTGTTCCTTTCTGATCTATGCTGCTTTTAGGCTCTCTCTTTGCTTAGAGGACCCCTTTCAATATTTTTGGGAGGTTTCTCGTTTCGTGTTTGCAAATTCCTTTAGTTTTTGTTTGTCCTGGAAGCTTTTTATCTCTCCTTCTATTTTCAATGACAGCCTAGCTGGATATAGTATTCTTGGCTGCATATTTTTCTCGTTAGTGCTCTGAAGATCTCATGCCAGTCCTTTTTGGCCTGCCAGGTCTCTGTGGATAGGTCTGTTGCCAATCTAATATTTCTACCATTTTAGGTTACATATCTCTTCTCCTGAGCTGCTTTCAGGATTTTCTCTTTGTCTCTGAGACTCGTAAGTTTTACTATTAGATGTCGGGGTGTTGACCTATTTTTATTGATTTTAGAGGGGTTCTCTGTGCCTCCTGGATTTTGATGCCTGTTTACTCCTCACATTAGGGAAGTTCTCTGCTATTATTTGCTCCAATATACTTTCTGCCCCCCTCTCTCTCTCTTCTTCTTCTGGGATCCCAATTATTCTAATGTTGTTTTGTCTTATCGTATCGCTTATCTCTGGAATTCTGCCCTCGTGATCCTGTAGTTGTTTCTCTCTTTTTCTCAGCCTCTTTATTTTCCATCATTTGGTCTTCTATATCACTGATTCTCTCTTCTGCCTCATTTATCCTAGCAGTTAGTGCCCCCATTTTTTATTGCACCTCATTAATAGCTTTTTTGATTTCGACTTGGTTAGATTTTAGTTCTTTTATTTCTCCAGAAAGGGTTTCTCTAATAACTTCCACGCTTTTTTCAAGCCCAGCCAGTATCTTTAAAGTCATGATTCTGAACTCTAGGTCCGACATTGTACTAATGTACGTATTGAGTAGGTCCCTGGCTGACGGTACTACCTCTTGTTCTTTTTGCTGAGGTGATTTTTTCTTGTCTTGTCATTTTGTCCAGAGGAGAATAGATGAATGAGAGAACAAAATGCTAACAGGTTAACAACGTCCCCAGCAAATATGCTCTATACAAATCAGAAAAGCCCTGAAACCAGGGAAAAAGAAAGGGAAAGAAAGAAAAAAGAAAGAGAAAGAAAAAAAAAGAAAAGAAAAAGATAAAAACAAAAAACAGAACAATAAAAAAAAACCAGAATATGATCATATATGATCAGACTAGTGCATAGATCAGTGCCACACACTAGATTTTGGGCGTAATTTGGTCTGTTAGAAAAGAGTGCCTCCTAAAATTTTAAAGGAAGAAAGATTTATATATGTACAAAATAAGGGTTGATACAATGAAGGGATGGAAAATGAGTGTAAAGATGAAAATTATAAAAGATTTTATAAAAGGAATTGATAAGATAAGAGGTTGTTTGAAAAAAGAAAGAAGAAGATTAAAAAAAAAAGGAAAAAAAAGGGGAGAATGTGATCAGGCAGGAGACTAGAACAAAGCCATACACTGGTGATTTAGGGTATATTTTGATCTGTTAGAAGAAACTGTATCTTAAAATTTTAAAGAGAGAACAACATATATATATATGCCAAAAATAAGGGTAACTACTATGAAGGGATAAAATATGACTCTAAAAATGAAAAATAAAAAAATGTTTTTTAAAAAAGGGATTGATAAGATGTTGGTTGAAAAAGGGAAAAAGAAAAATAAAAAAAAAACAGTTAAAAAATTAACTTTGAAAAACTAATGAATCATGGTTAAAAAAGCCATGCATTCTATGTGCAGTATTCCCCTAGCGCTGGAGTTCTCCCGTTCTCCTTGATGGGTAAACTTGGTCTTGGCTTGCTGGCTGTTCGTGCTGATCTTCTGGGGGAGGGGCCTGTTGCTGTGGTTCCCAGATGTCTTTGCCTGAGGTGGAATTGCCCCTCTTTTGTCGGTCCGGGCTAAGCAAGCTGCTCAGGTTTGCTCTCAGGAGCTTTTGTTCCCTGCAAGCTCTCGGTACAGCTTTGGAGGACCAGGGTGAAAATGGTGGCCTCCCACTCTCTGCCCAGAGGAGCTGAGAACTCAGGGCCCCGCTCCTCAGTGCGCCCCCAGAGAAAAGCAGTCACTCCCGTCTCCCCGGTCTCCGGCCGCACTCCGTGCTCACCCGGCCTGTGACCGAGCATTGCTATCTCTGGCACCCAACCCCTTGTGGAGTCTCCAAACCCAGCAGATCCCTGTGGTGCGCTCCCGCGGTGCTCCTCCCGGGGAGGAAGAGGAGTCTCCCTGGCTCTGCTGCTTGTTGGGTCCCTGCTGGAGGAGCAGTGGCCCGACTGGGCCGCGGATCACAGTTTATGGCAACCCCGAGCTGAGAGCCCGCGCCTTGGCTCCGTCTCTGCAGCCGGCTTCTCCGCTTCGATACCTGGGAGCTCTGCCACACTCAGGCACCCCCGGTCTTTCTGTGACCCCGAGGGTCCTGAGACCACACTGTCCCACAAGGGTTCCACCCCCCGCTTAGCCACTGGAGTGATGTCCCTCAGCGGAGCCGACTTCTAAAAGTTCCGATTTTGTGCTCCGTTGCTCTATCACTTGCCAGAAGCGGCCGACGGAGGCCCCCTCCCCCGCCGTCTATCCTCCCGAATATCGCCTCGGATTCACTTCTCTGCACATCCTACCTTCCAGTAAGTGGTCGCTTCTCTGTTCAGAGAGTTGTTGCTACTCTCTTCTTCAATCTCCTGTTGAGTTCGTAGGTGTTCAGAATGGTTTGATCCCTATTCAGCTGAATTCCTGAGACCAGAAGAAATCCAGGTCTCCTACTCCTCCACCTTGAAAATATTTTTAAATAGTAAATTAATTGTAAACATTTTTGAGTTTGCTATCAAGAAAATGTAAACTGAAAATATTGTATTATGAAATATAATACGTTCACTCTTCAAATTTTCAAAAATAAAATAAAATAAAATTGTGCTCCCCACTTCTATGTCTAGAGCTGCAGAGAGTAAGCTACCACAGAGCAGACTTGTGTAATTATGGGAAGAATCAACTGCATAAAAATAATTTTAAGGTACGTTGGTACCCATTGCTTTAGGGGAAATATGAAACAGCATCATCTTGTGGTTTGACAAAGCCATCGGTTTTCCTTGGTATACAGAAATGAGCATGCAGAAGAAGTAGATAATTCTGCACAAATGATAAGGATCCTCTTGGGAAGAAAATTATCAAGACACCAACCAGTTTCCTTTTGAGATTCACCACTATCAAAATGAACCTCTGTGGTAGATTAGGCCAGCTAAGGCCCCCCAGGGGCCCCAAAAAGGAATTCATCTGATAAGAAATGAAAATTCTGATCGGTGGCTTGGATTTATGACTGCCTACATCATGAAGGGAAGAATTATTTGGGCATAGCATTTTTCAAAGGTTAGAGATCTCTTTCTGATTCAGATACTCTGACATGGAGGCCAGAATAAGGAATAAATTTTGTGAAGAAAAATTAAGTATGATTTCAAATCTATATATAATTTATATGGCTATTTTGGGGGTAACTAGAATAGTGCATATAAAATACTTAGAACAGTCAGTGGCCCATTGTAAGTGCTTAATAAATGTTGGTCATCGCTAATGTAAAAAAAAAAAAAGTATGAAACCTTACTTAGGAACTGAATATTTAGAAGCTCAAGTAGAATACTTCCTTAACTGATCATAATATTAAAAGCAATGAGGTTATTTTTCCTCAAAACAAAACAAGCACACACACCAGGTTCAGAAAGAACATTTTCAAATCTTTGTGAGATTAGTTTTCAATGACAAACATGGTAGCCTAAAATGGGGCCGATGCTGATGGATTGGAGTCTTCACATGTGTTTGCATGGCATTTAGAAACAGGGATGATTTTCTTTGTTCTAAATAAGTGGCTTTGATTTGTAGGTAATTTCAGTGGCAAAAGGGAAGAAAGAAATATAGAGAGAAGCATGAGAGGGTGTGTGGAGGGAGAGGAAAAAGAGAGAGAGAGGGAGAGAAAGAGAGAGATTGCTGTTGGATAACCAAGTTGGCCAGGTATAGACTTGAGTAAGGAATTAAAATATTATACGGACATTTGACCACAAGGTGGTGAAAGGCACCAACTGGATGATATAGTAATAGACATATATGAGAAGCATTTTCAGAATTAGAGGGCATTGTGGAGGGGAGGTAACATCTTTACGTTTTTTCATTACAGGAATTTCTCACTTGAGAGGCAATTTAGGAAATCAGTAACTAGAACTTTAGAAGAATATCTGAAGTGCACTGAAAATAAAGTATGAACTTTAAACAGTTTCAGACAAAAAGATTTACGATTGAAATCCCTATAATTAATCCACATACTTAAATGCATGAAGGTGAATATTTAGATGCAGAATGGTAAGGGTTAGGGGAGTTGACATAATGTAAAAGGGGGATGATGTATAACCAAAAAAACTTAACAAACAAACAAAAAGGAAAATTCACAACAGATACTTCCTACAACCACTCCTGAAGATGGATTTGAATTAATACACTCACTACCAGTTTAATTTTCTTGTAGTTTCAGATAGTTATCTGTCTGTCTGTCTGTCTGCACACACACAGTATACATAGGCATGTGTCTGTACCTTCTTATATGTACGTGTATAGTATCTATGTTTACACTTAATTTTGTTGGAAAATAGAATGTGGCTTATTCTACAATAGGTTAATTTCTTCTTAATGAATTTTTTGCTCATTTGTTTGTGTTAATCATATAATATCAAGGTAAGGAAACCTCCTACTGGATCCAGAGGCCCAGATAAGCAGCACCTTTGAAATAGTGTTGCCTTCGCAAGGCTTCTTGCTATCACTGGTCCATATTTTCTATTTATGCCAATGATAATGACAAAGGTAGCCATGCTTGACTGTATTCCCCCCATCCCTGCATATTTCAGGGAAGAAGAAATGTTAGGGATGTTGTATGTACCAATTTTGCATCTGGGTTGTGAAGGGTGGGCTCTTTTCTCTGAGACCTTCTGAAAACTGCTCTTAATTACTGCACTAAAGGGGACTTGGGAAGTAAGGGAGTTCATTACAGCATAGCCTTGGACTTGAAAACTTCATCGTCGACATCTCCAGTTTTGACCTAGGGTGGCAAACTGTGTGAAAATACTTTTAACATTCTTAATCAAGGTTAGCCCTGTGGCCATGACTATACAAAAAAGTGAAATCAAAATTTTAGTACCTATCCTTATAACTTCATCAATACAAATGGCTCTGGATGATATAGAAATAGGCCCTTTTTCCTTCAAAGGCACATTTTAAAGGAATGGCATGAGTACTTAACAATCATTTTAGCTTGGATTTGGAATTAATAATCAATGTGAAGTGTTCATCATTTTCTCAGCTGTTTTTCCTCTAGATTTACAACTAAATGTTTTCTCCCTATTTTCATTTTGAAACGGAAACAGCCCAGCCTTAATGTTCCCAGTATGCTCGTACAATTTACATCAAGCTGATACATAAGGACATTTGGACTTTTAACAAAAATCTTCCTTTATGAATAGAGATTACTTAGATTTTCAGAAGAATGCAGAGGGTTAGCAACCTATTAGGTGAGTCCGGGCAATGGGAAATAGCAATGCAAAAATTTAGTCTCGAATTCCCTTCTTTCCTTGATTGCTGCCATTTCCCTGAGTTGCATAAAACACCGCAGATATGTTTACCCAGTCTAATGGGTAGGGAACGTCATCGAGTTGTGCCAAATTTTCGGTGGTTTGTAATGCACATATTTTCTGAGTTGGGGAGAGTTCTGATGTGAGGTGGGAAAGGGGAAAGGTCTCCTTCTGACTCACATGTGGACTCTCAATTCTGCCACGTTTTCCCATTTGCACACTACAGGATTTATTTCCAGGACTGGAGTCTTCCTATACACTTTCATCAAACACACTTGGCAAAATTCTGCTTTCTAAGATACCCAAGCTCAAATTTATCATAACTTTTCTTTATTTTTTCTTCACCCAAGCATAATTTATAGCAGAGGAGAACAACACGGGAGATAGATGGAATCATTGTTCTTTCCTTCAAAGTCTTAGAGTCATGAGTAAATTGTGCCTGGAGTCTGTCACTATGACCTAAAAAGCCCTGGTGTTTTGGTAATATAACCAATATTTGAAATAAAACTCAGAAATAAAAGAAAAACCCTAAAAATGGGCTAAACATGATTATTTACAAATACAAAAAATACAAAAAACATCCACCACGCAATCATCTATCAGTCATCTATCATCTATCAATCTATCTCTATTCTAAAAAATCCTCATCAGCTATTAAAACTTTTATTTTTATTTAATTTTTACCATTTAAAATTGATAGTTCAAATTCTTGATTTTCAAATTGTTTCAATGTGGCAACTGTAGAAACATTAATATACCTTACAGTACTCTGGGGTTATTATCCTTAGCAGCCATTAACTCCCATAGGAAGTGAGGAAGTTATGAGTTTCTTTTTTCTTGCACATTTCCAGTAGGAAAAAAATTGAAAATAATCCTAAAAGAGGAATAAAAATAAAATTATAAAGTGGTAACTCACTGCATTATGTTCATGTACCAAAGCCGAAGGAACATGGGGAAAACCTAAATGAAGAACAATTTTGCTTTTTTATAGCTTGAGAACAGAAAGTTTTAGCAATTTTATTAGCATATGGGCAACAAGTAAGGTTAATAAAGAATTTTAAGGAGAAAATTGTCTTAATCTTAATTAATATTATAAAATACAAAGCCAGTAGACACACACACACACACACACACACACACACACACACACACACACACCTTTTTTTTTTCTTTTTGGATCTAACAGAAGCTATAGGACTGTAGTCTTTTCTGTAAATGGATTTGAAAACCACAAGTACCAAATACTTTTCTATTGCACTCAAGGGAATATAATTACAGCTGAAGAGCTGAGAACTCTCAAAACACATATGAAACTCGATATTCCCGGAAGATTGTACTGGCTGAAAGTTTAAATGGGTTAAATAAGAGTTTAGATAAATCCCTGGATGGCTGAGCCATAACCAGTCATTTCAAGGCAATTAGAGATTTAGAGGTGAAGGTCTTGGGAGGATTATGTCATAGCAAAGGCAAGGGTCCCTTAGGGCACTTTAGGAGCCAGGATTCTGTCCAATTCTTTTACTCCTCTTCTTAAACAGAAGTCTTAGAAACCTTCATTCTCTGGAACTTTACATATATTTGACATTTTGGCATGGTTCCCAGGAAGCACAGTAGTTAGTCCAGGTTAAAGTAAAGTAGCATCAGATAATCTCCTCCTAAGTGATGAATTCCAAATTAAATACTATGTACCGGGAAAGATAGAAAAGCATTCCTAGAGTTCACGTTGTAAAAAAATGTAGGTTTGAGATGACCTCTCCATTCTTCACAGTTTGCAATGTAATTTGCAGTTCCTCCAATCAAGAGGTAGTCTATTTCCCCAACTCTTGTCTAGTTTGGCCTTGTTACTAGCTTTGGCCAATAAATTCAATAGAGATGATGGTGTGCCAATTCCAATAATGGAATGGAACTATTTCAAACTTCTCTTTGAACATTGGCCTCTGACACAAGAGCAAGCCTGCTGGAGAATGAGAGATCACACGGAGGGAGGACCTGATCATTTTCAAGACTAACCCACAGATGATCAGCCTGCTGACAATAGATGTGTGAGTGAGCCCAGCTAAAATCCCAATAATTGTCCAAATGATCTACAGATCCATATTTAATAACAGATGCTTATTATTTTATGATAATGCATTTTGTAGTGGTTTGTTATATAGTTATAAACAAATAATAAAGTGATGAAACATGTAATCAAATTACTTGTTAGGTATATATTATCACAATAAGTATGTGGCTTCATACTCTCTTCCCTCAATATTTCCTTGGTGATATTAAATGATTTTGAAACAAGTGGTTGCATATTAAATTCAGGAGAACAAGGAGAAAGTTAGACACCAAACTTAAGGAAATGAATCTGATACAAATATCATTCTTTCATTGAATGGATTATTAGAAAAATACAATTGTATACTTGTATGTGCTTAATAACATGCCCTTAAAATGTATATTAGGCCAAAAGGACACCAAATTAATTATAATGAGCTATTTTAAACACCCTATTCTCAATAGTTAAAAATTATGAATTATTTGAAGAGCAAGAGCACCAAAAAAAAAAAGATTACCAAAATCAACCTAATCGAATATCCTACTGAACAACAGCAAAAGGCTTTTCCCCCCAAACACACAGAGAATATTTACAAAAATTGACCACAGATTGGATCATAAAGCAAACCTCAACAAATTTCCAAGAATTAAAATCATATGGAAGAGTATATTCCCCAATCACATGGGGGAATTCATACACATATATAGGATAAAATACAGGGCCATTACATAATGATAAAGTGGTCAGCTCTTTAAGAAGGCATAACATGCATGTGCCTAAAAGAAACATCAAAATATGTGAGTAAAAAAGTAATAGAACTACAAGGAGAAACATATGAATCCACTATTATTGCTGGATATAGCAACACTCTTCTTTCAGAAATGGACAGATCTAATAGGTAGAAAATCAGTAAGGATTTGGTTAACACAACAACACCATCAACCAGCTGAATATAATGGCCATTTATAGACTAATTCATCCAACAACAGCAGAATACACATTCTTCTCAAGCTCAAATGGAGCATTCACCAAATAGACCACATCCTGGACCATAAAACACACCATAAAAAATTTAAAGCAACAGAAATCATATAATGTCTTCTCTCAGACAACACTGGAATTAAACTAAATCTCAGTAACAGAAAGATATCTAGAAAATACAAAAATACTTGGAGATTAAACAACACAGTTTAAAATAATACATGAATCAAAGAAGAAATCTCAAATTAAAAATTATTTTGAACTAAATGAAAAGGAAAATGTAACATCAATATTTGTGGGATTTGAATACATATATTTAAAAGAAGAAAGATCTAAAATCAATAATCTAAGTTTGACCTTAGGAACTAGAAAGAGAAGAGCAAATTAAATCCAAAGTAAGCAAAAGAAGAAGAGGAGGAAGAAAAGGAAGAAGACAGAATGAAAGGTGGAGCAGAAATCAATGAAATTAAAAATAGGAAATCAATAGAGAAAATCAATAGAATCAATAAAACCAAAAACTGGTTCTCTGAAAAGGTCATTAAAGTTGATAAGCCTCTAGACATAGTAACTGATAAAAAAGAGAGGACACAAATAACTAATATTAGAAATGAAAGAAAGAATACCAATGCAAATCTCTTTCTTTCTCTCTTTCTTTCTTTTCTTTCTTTCTTTCTTTCTTTCTTTCTT
>NW_027397073.1:20605554-20610979 GCF_003265705.2 Callorhinus ursinus
TTTCTCTCTTTCTTTCTCTCTTTCTCTCTTTCTTTCTCTTTCTTTCTAAGGTTTTTATTTATTTGAGAGAGAGAGAATGAGAGAGAGAGGGAGCACGAGAGGGGGGAGGGTCAGAGGGAGAAGCAGACTCCCCGCCGAGCAGGGAGCCTGATGTGGGATTGGATCCCAGGACGCCAGGATCATGACCTGAGCTGAAGGCAGTTGTTTAACCAACTGAGCCACCCAGACATCCCTGTTTAAAGGTTTCTTGATTACAAGTGAATTCTACAACTCTAATATGTTTCATTGGCTGTTTAAATTTAATAGATGTCCCTGTATATATAAAGTTTTGGCTGGCAACCATATTGGGCATCCTGGGCACTAAGCTCCTACATTTTTTGGAGTCCTTTTCATTTCCAAAGATTGTACTGACAGCTATCGATGAAACCAAGGCCATTCCCACAGTGGAACAACCTGCTCTTACCTTCATTGATTTTTGGCTCATGCTTCTCACTAGAGAGTAATTGTCAGAATCTCTTGTGGACCAGGGAAAGCCTGTAACCCCAATGTTCACACAGCTTTTGTTGCCCAAGTAAACTACATAAATTTTTTATAACCTAGTTGTATCTGAATTCAAGGAAAGAGGATATTTCATTTGTCCTGCAAGAAAGGAAAATTTACCTAAATTAGCCTCCAAGACTGCAACATCAGAATGTTTATATATTCTGTCAGTTTAGTGCTATATTGATATGGTAAGGAACTCAAACAATAATAAGATTATGCACAATGAAAATCAAGACTCTGTGGGACCCTACACTGTGGGACCTATACTCTTCCTCAGTGGCAAACTCTTAGTTTTTTGCTAAGTGCTGGAAATGGTTTATACACATGTGTGAGCGTGCATGAATTTTATGATATATATTACAAGTATCATATATAAACAAAACCCTAAGGAAACATATGACATAGATGCTCCTCTGTACAATATGCTTTAAATTTATTTTTAATTTCCATATGATAAAATTAACTCTTTTTGATTGCAGTTCTATGAGTTTTTAACTAATGCATAGAGTCATGCAAACAACATAATCAAAGTACAGAACAACGCTATTACTCTTCTCCCCAAAAATGATCCCCTATGATCTCTCTTTTTTTAAATTTTATTTTTTAAAGATTTTATTTATTTATTTGAGAGAGAGAGAGAATAAGCAGAGGGAGCAGCAGAGGGACAAGCAGACTCCCCATTAAGCGAGGATCCCAATGCAGGGCTGGATCCCAGGACCCCGAGATCATGATCTAAACCGAAGTCAGATGCTTAACTGACTGAGCCACCCAGGCACCCCTCTCTCTTCTTTTAAATTATAATTCCAGTGTAGTTAACATATGGTGTTATATTAATCACAATATAGTGATTCAACAATTTCATATATTACTCAGTGCTCAACAAGATAAGTGAGCTCTTAATCTCCATCACCTATTTCACCCATCCCCCATCCCCCTCCCCTCTGCTAACCATCAGTTTGTTCTCTATAGTTAAGAGTATTTTGTGGTTTGTCTCTTTTTTCCTTTGTTTGTCAAATCCTCCCTCAACCTTTCTTTAACTTCTAGAGTTCATGAATCTGTTTCCCTCCCTATAGCTTTGCCTTTTCCAGAATATCGTGTAAATGGAATCATACAGTATGTAACTTTTTTGGTTCTTTCACCTAGCAATATGTATTTGAGATCCCTCTGTGTTGTATATGTTGATAGTTTCTTTTTACTGCTAAATAATATTCCATTGCATGGATGTATCACAATTTATCCATTTCCCAGCTGAGGGACATCTGGGCTGTTTCCAGATTTAGTGATTAAAAACAAAACTTTTATAGGAGTTCCTGGGTGGCTCAGTTGGTCAAACATCCAGGGTCATGAGTTCAAGCCCTATATTGGGCCCCATGCTTGGTGTGGAGCCTACTTAAAAGAAATAAGTATATAGAACAAGGCTACCATAAATATCTTGTGACTATGCTTTTGTGAGAACATAGCTTTTTATTTCACTTGGGCAAATACTTAGAAGTGAGTGCATATGGCTTTTAACCTCATATATTATGAATATTGTTTAATATTAGCATCAAAAACACACACAAACACCCTCCACAAATCTACTCTAGCGAGGATGTAACTCAGACTCTACCCCCTCTGGCATTGCCCAGAAATATCGCATGATGTTAGGAGAGGTGTGAGTTTAATTTCTATTCCTTTCTTTGCTATAATTTTCTAAAATGAACTATGTATTATCTATCTAATAAGGAAAGAACAAGAATAACAAACACAGATTTGTTCCAGGTTTTGAAAGTGCTTTTTAAAAACTGATTCTGAATTTAATTGGCTCAGTTAATTTTTACAATACTTTTTAGATTTTGTAACTAATTTCAAGCAGCAGTTTCTCAAGTCTGCTTTGAGTTTAGAAACACAAATTGCTTAACCTATTGGAGCATTTAAGGTTTTTGCTAATGCTCTTGTCCTATATTAATATCCAAAGAATTCACTTCTTAACAAGGTTTGCCAATGTCTCTGACTTGACTGGTTACAGCAATTTGAAAGCATTAAAGTCAATGAAATAATTAGTTATATGGACCAATGACAAGGAAACACTGTCTAGATGTTTAAACATTGCATAAATAGCCACTGTGTGATTTTTCCAAGAAGAAAAAAAATAATAATAGTGAGCAGAAATGGAAGCTTAAATTCAGAGAACTGAAGTAGAAGTTGATAAAGTGTTTTAGCACCCAACTCTGTCAGATGGCTTTCCCATAAATATACTTGTGGGAGGGCATCTCATGGAACCTAGCCTTTTTGATTTATAGATATTATACTGAGATTAATTTAAGACATATGTATTCCCATCATATTTTTATTTTATTTATTAGGGAGATCCTTGTTAAAGAAAAGTTCTGGCATATATTGCCTTCTTGTGTTCTTCCAAAATTCATATGTTGAAGTCCCAATCCTCAGTTTCTCAGAACATGATGGTATTTAGAGATAGGGCCTTTAAAGACGTATTTAAAATTAAATGAGATCATAAGGCAAGCCCTTATCTACTATGACTGGTGTCTATATAAAAAGAGAAGATGAAGATATACACACAGATGATTAGGTGACCATGTGAGGGCACAGTGAGAAGTGGCCATAAGCAAGCCAAGGAGAGAAGGTTCAGAAGAAACCAAACCTGCCAACATCTTGATCTTGGACTTCTGGCCTCTATAACTGTGAGACTGAATTTCTGTGAGGCTGAATTTCACCCAGTCTGTGATGTTTTATTATGGCGGCCCTAGCAAAGTAAAGCACCTTTTCACCATGTGGTACTGTTTCCACTATCTGGTAGAGAGTCAAGTATCACAGCCTGAGCTTCTGCTATGGTAACTTTGCTTAGAAAAAAATAAAAAAAACCTGTTACTTCGATAGTTATAAAATAATGCTAAGCAAATACTAATATATTGGCAAGTTCTACTTTTTTTAAAACTTCTAAATAAATGATTGCAGTAGAATTTATTTTAGTCAATAAACCTTTGTTCTGCCTTGCCTTTCCTCATTTCCCATTTTCCAGAAATATTTATTGTTCACTATATTAATCTTTTTTTTTTTTTTACCTCTTTACCCCCTTTACCCATTTTTCCCATCTTCCAACCCTTGCCTCTGGCAACTACCAATATGTTCCCTGTAATCATTAGCTTGTTTGTTTTTTGTTGTTGTTATTGTTTGCTTTTTAGATTCCACCCATAAGAGAGATCATCTGGTATTTGTCTTTCTCTGTCTGACTTATTTCAGTTAGCATAATGCCCTCAAGGTCCATCTATGTTATCATAAATGGCAAGATTTCATTTTTCTGTATGGTTGAGTAATTTCTTTTTTTTAATGTTTTTATTTCAGTATAGTTGTAGGTCACAATATAGTGTTTCAACAAATTTATACAATATGTTATGCTCACCACAAGTGTAACTACTGTCTGTCACCATGCAACCTTATTATAATACCATCCCTTCATTCTCCCTCCTCTCTGGCAACCATTAGTTTGTTCTCTGTCTTTATAGGTCTGATTCTGCTTTTTGTTTGTTTGTTTATTCATGTCAGTTTTTTAGATTCCACAGATGAGTGAAATAATATATTTGTCTTTCTCCGTCTGACTTATTTCATTTAGCATAATACCCTCTGGGTCCATCCATGTTGTTACGAATGACATGATCTCATCCTTTTTTATGGCTGCACAATACTCCACTCTATATGTATAGACCACATCTTCCTTATCTATTCTGTTGAATAATTCCTATATAGTCAACTTCTACACGGGAAGTTTGATATTGGAATTCTTACCTTAGTTTCCATTCAGTTTACTTCAACAAACATTTACTGGGTCCCCGGTAAATAGACTCTGGAGATTTACAGACTCTAGAAATTCACATGCACCGGTCCTTATCCTTATGGAGGTAGCCAGGGAGATATTATCACTAAATAAATAGCCCCAGGAAGATATCTTCAGTGCCTTGACAGAGGCATGAATGGACACAATAAAAGCAGAGACACAAGCTCCCAATCCAAAAGTGGTGTGTGTATATGGAGTGGGAGAATACAAAGGATCAGAGAATGATTTTATGAGAAATCCATGTTTCATTTGAGACTTAAAGGTAAAGAAAGACTAAATTAGGTGGCACGAGGGATAAAAAGGATGTTTATGGTAATGGAGGAAGCATGAGCAAAGGTGTGATGGGGGAAGTAGCATGAAAAATTTAAGGTATTGAAAATAGTTTGGTTGCACTAAAGCATGAAGCCAGGAAGTGGTGAGATTGAGAATGGGCAGGTAGGCATATGCAGGATATGGAGAACTTTGTAAATTATACTAAAGGCTTTATTTTAAGTTATTATTTAAATTTCAGTTAGCTAATATACAGCATAATATTAGTTGTGGGTGTACAACACAGTGATTCTACACTTCCATGCAACACCCCAGGCTCATCACAAGTGCATTCATTAATCCGCATCACCCACTTAACCCATCCTCCCACTCACTACCCTGGGGCAACTAAAGACTTTAAATTCTACAATGGAGAAATGACAGGTAGGGATTCTTTTTCTTTTCGGAATCTGGCACAGACATATTTGCATTTTTAGAGGGATCCTTCTGGCAGCAATACTGTGAGAAAAAATCATATTGGGTTGAGACCAGAGGCAGGGAGAACAACAAAGGGGTCATTGAAGTGGTTCACAAAAGAAATAATGTAATCCAGAAGTGAGGAAGTCATGATAGAGAGGAAGAAATGGAAATATCAAGGACTGGGAAGACAAATAAGTTTCCTGGTGGGTCTGCGAGGAGCTTTGTTTTTTATTTTTTTTTATTTTTTTATTGTTATGTTAATCACCATATATTACATCATTAGTTTTTGATGCAGTGTTCCATGATTCATTGTTTGTG